>NW_028321433.1:0-5000 GCF_062004578.1 Staurois parvus
CAAATAACCAGCGAGAAGAGACATGCTCCATGCAAATGAGGAGACCGATTTAGCTGTAGGAAATGAGGTAGAGGAGTTGCATCGTATGAAAACACCTAGCATTTCATTTCCCACCATTATTACGATCCTATAACAAATAATCTGAGGACCCCCAGAAAATCTGAGGCCCTAGATAAAGTCCAAGCCTGAACAAATGAGACATCAGGGAAACCTCAGACGGACACGGTGACCCAGCAAGTAGGGGGAGCTGTGTCCTGAAGGTGGAGAAGTCTATGACCAAGTTATGAAGGACAGCTCTTCATCTCCAACATAGGTGGTCTTCTCTGCTTTTTGTGAACTAGTGTGCAGGAGGTGGAAACGACCAATATAATACCCTTACACCTAAAAAAACAAAACGACTCCATCGCTTTGCCAAAGACTAATTTAAAGGAGCTTGGAGCAGCTTGTTGGCAGTCCAGACATACATTGTGAGGCTATCTCCCAGAATCCTTCATTCCACCAGTACTGCATGCAGTAGTTCCATGGCAGGACCGAGGTACTTATCCCACAATGATACCAAACCTTAACACAGCTCCCCTAGTGCATCCTGTTGTGATCTCATCTCCATCATCTGCTAAAGCCCTGAAGCTCTTTTCCCTCAAAAGATGTTGACTGTAGCTGGACTCAAGTGAGGTGCTCCTCAGTACAAACCTAGGGAGGTCATGGAATTGGTGTTGGCTACACTTTCCAAAACTATTGTAACTCAGATGACAAATTCCCAGTGTTGGTGCACTGGAAGTTTCAGGAGCTGTGGCTGTCCAGCTGTTGTGGCACTACATGTTTCAGCAGATCACAGAGGCCACTGGCTGGAAGGGTACGCTACGGCTTAACCATCAACCACTGCTGGATGACCAGGATTCAGTGAATGCAGACCGTCACCATAATGCTTTGGCTTGCGTCAGTTTGCAGCGTTCATGTACACAGAGGGACTACCCCACATACAGCTGTGACCGCCGGGTCGGTGTATCCCGCCTAAATCCCTGCCTGATAGAAGCAATCTAGATAATCCCCCAAAACACGGCCGAGAGGAGACAGATGGCCGTGACTGCTCGCCTCAAAGCCGAGGATTCTGGGTAACAAACAAAAAAAGCCAACCGAGGATGAATCCAGGGAAAATGAACTCCTAATCAGATGAGTCCTGCGTCTCATGATCAGCCGACTGCCATGTTTATGGCGGATGTAACATCTGCAGGACGGGACAGCGATGGCGGGTCACTCCTCAAACGCGGGGCGCCGATTACCATTATTAGCAGCTAATGGAAGAGTATACAAACAATAAAGCAGACCTGGATCTAGAAGCCGGATAGATAGATAGATACAATGTATACAGAGATACAGAGAGATACAAAGTATACATAGATATAGAGGGATACAAAGTATACACAGATATAGAGGGATACAACGTATACATAGATACAGAGGGATACAACGTATACATAGATATAGAGGGATACAACGTATACATAGATATAGAGGGATACAAAGTATACATAGATATAGAGGGATACAAAGTATACACAGATATAGAGGGATACAACGTATACATAGATATAGAGGGATACAACGTATACATAGATATAGAGGGATACAACGTATACATAGATATAGAGGGATACAACGTATACATAGATATAGAGGGATACAACGTATACATAGATACAGAGGGATACAACGTATACATAGATATAGAGGGATACAAAGTATACATAGATATAGAGGGATACAAAGTATACACAGATATAGAGGGATACAACGTATACATAGATATAGAGGGATACAACGTATACACAGATATAGAGGGATACAACGTATACATAGATATAGAGGGATACAACGTATACATAGATACAGAGGGATACAACGTATACATAGATATAGAGGGATACAACGTATACATAGATATAGAGGGATACAACGTATACACAGATATAGAGGGATACAACGTATACATAGATATAGAGGGATACAACGTATACACAGATATAGAGGGATACAACGTATACATAGATACAGAGGGATACAACGTATACATAGATATAGAGGGATACAACGTATACATAGATACAGAGGGATACAATGTATACATAGATATAGAGGGATACAATGTATAGATATAGGTAGATGATACTTTGTATATACAGATATAGGTTACATATCTATATATATATATATATATATATAGATAGATATATATATATAGATATATTACCTATAACGCTGCCATCTCCCCCTCTCTGTTGGGGTCCCCCAAGGCTCTGTCCTCGGGCCCCTTCTCTTCTCCATCTACACCTCCTCCCTCAGCAAACTGATACACTCCCACGGCTTCAACTATCACCTCTACGCTGATGACACGCAAATTTACCTCTCCACCCCCCACCTCACCCCTTCAGTCTCCGCCCGTATCACCCACCTACTGAATGACATATCAGACTGGATGTCGCTCCATTTCCTCAAACTGAACCTTTCCAAAACTGAGCTCCTAGTTTTCCCCCCAGCCTGTGCCCCCCCCCCCCACCATCTCCATCACGACCAACAACGCCACCATCAGTCCCACCCCGCAAGCCAAAGTCCTAGGTGTCACCCTAGACTCTAACCTGTCCTTCCAACCCCATGTCCAATCGCTGACTACCGCATGCAGGCTCCGCCTCCGCAACATCTCCAAAATATGTTTGTTCCTCACCCCAGACACTACTAAACTACTCGTTCACTCCCTTATTATCTCACGCCTGGACTACTGCAACTCCCTCCTCACCGGCCTCCCTCATCACAGACTATCCCCGCTTCAGTCTATCCTGAACTCTGCGGCCAGACTCATCCACCTCACCAACCGCTCCGCATCTGCCACCCCCCTCTGCCTCTCCCTCCACTGGCCTCCACTCAGTGTCCTCCACCCCCCACTGTCATTCCCTCCACCCCCCTCTGTCATTCTCTCCACTGACCTCCATTCAGTGTCCTCCACCCCCCTCTGTCATTCCCTCCACTGGCCTCCACTCAGTGTCCTCCACCCCCCTCTGTCATTCCCTCCACTGGCCTCCACCCCCCTCTGTCATTCCCTCCACTGGCCTCCATTCAGTGTCCTCCACCCCCCTCTGTCATTCCCTCCACTGGCCTCCATTCAGTGTCCTCCACCCCCCTCTGTCATTCCCTCCACTGGCCTCCATTCAGTGCCCTCCACCCCCCTCTGTCATTCCCTCCACTGGCCTCCATTCAGTGCCCTCCACCCCCCTCTGTCATTCCCTCCACTGGCCTCCATTCAGTGCCCTCCACCCCCCTCTGTCATTCCCTCCACTGGCTCCCGATTGCCCAAGGGATCAAATTCAAACTACTAACACTGACCTACAAAGCCATTCATAACACTGCCCCAAACTACCTCACCGACCTGATACCCAAATACCACCCTACCCGTAATCTTCGCTCCTCACAAGACCTCCTACTCTCTAGCTCCCCGGTCTCCACCTCCCACGCTCGACTGTAGGACTTCTCCAGAGCTTCCCCCATCCTCTGTAACTCACTTCCCCAATCCATCAGATTGTCACCTACCCTCCTCACCTTTAGGCGCACCCTGAAAACCCACCTCTTCAGGGAAGCCTACCCCACCCTCACCTAGCAGCCGATCCCCTCCACTCCTCACTCCATTCCATCCCCCACAGCCATCTCCTCCTGTACCACTATCCCCTCCCTCCTAGACTGTAAGCTCGAAAGGGCAGGGCCCTCCAACCCCTCGTGTATTGTGTATTGTTACTGTATTGTCTCATGTCTTGTCCCCCATTCTAATGTACAGCGCTGAGCAAACCCTTTGGCGCTATATAAATACTGTATAATAATAATAATATAGGTAGATACTTTGTATATACAGATATAGGTAGATACTTTGTATATATAGATATAGGTAGATACTTTGTATATACAGATATAGGTAGATGATACTTTGTATATATAGATATAGGTAGATACTTTGTATATATACTGTAGATATAGGTAGATGATACTTTGTATATATAGATATAGGTAGATACTTTGTATATATAGATATAGGTAGATGATACTTTGTATATATAGATATAGGTAGATACTTTGTATATATAGATATAGGTAGATGATACTTTGTATATATACAGTCATGGCCGAAATTGTTGGCACCCTTGATATTTTTCCTGAAAATCAAGTATTTCACACAAAAAAGGTATTGCATTAACACATGTTTTGCTATACACATGTTTATTCCCTTTGTATGTATTGGAACAAATATAAAACAGAGGCAGAAAAGCAAATATGACATAATGTCACACAAAACCCCAAAAATGGGCTGGACAAAAGTATTGGCACCCTTAACTTAATATTTGGTTGCACACCCTTTGGAAAACATAACTGAAATCAGTCGCTTCCTATAACCATCAATAAGCTTCTGACACCTCTCACCCGGAATTTTGGACCACTCTTCCTTTGCAAACAGCTCCAGGTCTCTCTTATTGGAAGGACACCTTTTCCCAACAGCAATTTTAAGATCTCTCCACAGGTGTTCAATGGGATTTAGATCTGGGCTCATTGCTGGCCACTTCAGAACTCTCCAGCGCTTCTTTGCCATCCATTTCTGAGTGCTTTTTGACGTATGTTTGGGGTCATTGTCCTGCTGGAAGACCCAGGATCTTGGACGCAAACCCAGCTTTCTGACACTGGGCCCTACAGTGCGACCCAAAATCCTTTGGTAATCCTCAGATTTCATGATGCCTTGCACACAGTCAAGGCACCCAGTGCCAGAGGCAGCAAAACAACCCCAAAACATCATTGAACCTCCACCATATTTTACCGTAGGTACTGTGTTTTGTTCTTTGTAGGCCTCATTCCGTTTTCGGTAAACAGTAGAATGATGTGCTTTACCGAAAAGCTCTATCTTGGTCTCATCTGTCCACAAGACGTTTTCCCAGAAGGCTTTTGGCTTACTCAAGTACATTTTGGCAAAC
>NW_028321433.1:10000-67239 GCF_062004578.1 Staurois parvus
AACTGCTTTCTTTAAGTCCCACCAGAGGTTCTCAATCGGATTTAAGTCTGGTGACTGCGATGGCCACTCCAAAATGTTCCAGCCTTTCCTCTGCAACCATGCTCTAGTGGACTTGGAGGTATGCTTGGGATCATTGTCCTGTTGAAAGGTCCAACGTCTCCCAAGCCTCAGGTGTGTGACGGACTGCATCACGTTTCCATCCAATATCTCCTGGTACTGAAGAGAATTCATGGTACCTTGCACACGCTGAAGCTTCCCTGTACCTGCAGAAGCAAAACAGCCCCAAAGCATGATTGACCCTCCACCATGCTTCACAGTAGGCAAGGTGTTCTTTTCATCATAGGCCTTGTTCTTCCTCCTCCAAACATAGCGTTGATCCATGGGCCCAAACAGTTCTAATTTTGTTTCATCAGTCCACAGAACACTATCCCACAACTTTTGTGGTTTGTCCACATGGCTTTTGGCATACTGCAGTCGACTCTTCTTATTCTTTGGAGACAGCAAGGGGGTACGCCTGGGAGTTCTGGCACGGAGGCCTTCATTACGCAGTGTGCGTCTTATTGTCTGGGCTGAAACTTCTGTACCCACATCTGACAAATCTTTTCTCAGTTCCTCAGCAGTCACACGGGGACTTCTCTCCACTCTACGCTTCAGGTAGCGCACAGCAGTCGAAGTCAGCATCTTCTTTCTGCCACGACCAGGTAGCGTTTCAACAGTGCCCTTTGCCTTGAATTTGCGAATGATGCTTCCTAAGGTGTCTCTTGGTATGTTTAACATCTTTGCAATCTTCTTATAGCCATTGCCCTTCCTGTGAAGAGAAATCACCTCTTCTCTTGTCTTCCTGGACCATTCTCTTGCCTTCACCATGTTTGTAACCACACCAGTAAATGTCTAGAAGGAGCTGAGTATCACAGTCATTTTAAAGCTGCCTAATTGGTGCTTATTATGCTTGATTGCTGCTCGGTGACATCCACAGGTGTTTTCAATACCTGATGGAAAGCACCTGTATGAACCTCTGTTCTTCAGAGTGGTAGTCTTTAAGGGGTTGAATAATTGTGGCAATGAAGAAACCACATAAGAACCATTTACTACTGTATTACATAAACAATTGATGTCATTTTAGTTGCATTTGGGTAGTTACAACGTCCTTGTAGGATTTGATTCTGAATACAATTCCAAATGTACACTATAGTCCCTAAACCCCTTTACAGCATTGGGGGTTGAATAATTTTGGACACAACTGTATATATATATATACACACACACACACACACACCATTGTACGGTGTGGACGTTAGGAAACATACATGCAGCGTGTCTGATAGCCCCTCTGAATAATCAATACACAGATTGGACAATTACGTGTTGGCAGGGAATAGCACGGCTGAGGGTCCTCCACCAAATGGCACCAAGAGTGGGCGCCATCTGTGCCGCATGCTCACACACCCTTCATTATCTGGGTAGATGGATACTTCAGGCAATGTTGAATATTTGGCCCTCGGTTGGGATGTGCTCTGCCTGCTGAGTGCCTCTAACCTCCATCCTGGCCTTCATCTGCTGCAGATATCTAATCCCCCCCCATGGACTCCAATATCCTCACCTCCTGAACTGATGAAACTGCAACTATGGTTCCAGCTCCCAGCGAAGCCCCGCCCACACAGGTTGGAGCACAAGTGGGAGCTTGCACAGCACCGGATCATGTGACACCTGGAAGCACTGTGATAGCCTGCTGAAAATGGCCTCCAGGGGCCGTGCTTCCAATACTACAGGACTATCCAGCCTGCAATAATGATGGACAGAAGACACAATGAAGGGAGAACCCTGGACTGTCAGCTGAATTGGGGGGGAATGGTGCGGAACAAGCCGTCCACCACCCACACCAGCCTAATGAACGCCACGGCTGACGGGGAGACGGGTGAAGCCATGATGAAGCATTTTCTGTATTTTTCCAGGAGAACGATCTGTTCCTGAAGCAATATTTCCGCTGGATTAATCACAGAACGCACACTTCATTTCACAGCACGGACCAGGGCTGACAACCTCCATCTGCCCCATCACACCGACACGGACGCATGGAGTGCAGCTTCACACTGAATTCAGGGGGATATCAAAGACAAATCCATGAAACTCTGTGATCATTAATATATTATTACATGTATGGTGTCAGTACCTGGATGTGACCTGGCATCAGCCTCTTGTACAGCAGAGCTCAGACTGGGGGAGGAAGAAGCAGCACAAAGAGCAAATCAGTTCATGTGCGGATAGGAAGTATACTGATGGGGGGAGAGAGCAGAGTGACCGTAAGGGGAGCTCATCACTGTGATGTTTCTCCTTTTACTGAACAATTACAGGCTAGGGGGTGGGTCCAGAACGATGTGGGCTCAGAGGAAGTGGGTTGAATGATGCTGGCTGTCAGACTAAGGACCTTTAGTGCTGGAAATGAAGTACTGCAGGGGACAGCTCTGGACTGAAGGTGAATAATGTAGCAAAATCTGTTTTTTTCCAGCTTTTAATTTTGATCTTCTTATTAAGGAGACAGGAACTATGGCATCTTAGCTACAAGCTCAATGGGTGTCGCCTTCACCCTGGCAATGCTACCAAGTCACCAACCTGGAACAAGCAAGCCGTCAATGGCTGCATGCTTCTTCTGGGACAGCAACTCTCCAGACAGAAAATTGGGCACGACAGCTGAAACGCTCCCCCCTTCAGGTTCCCTTCAAGGCAGAGGAACAGAAAACCCTTCATCTGGCAGGAGGTCGGGGGCCCTGGGGACCCGGCTCCTGGGATTCCTTAGCCTTGCTATAAATATTTATCATGGTGGACTCTTCCAGTCAGTGATGTTCTGATTCCATGACTCCAGACAGAAATTCTCAGGAACGTCACTCTGCCTGGAACCCAGAATAAAGAAGACTCCCGACCACAAGTATGAAATGGAGACACGTGGTCACCTCCCCACCCCTACCCCGTGGATGATATGGCATGGCTCCCCTCCCCACCAGACTCAACACCAACCACTCAAATTATGATCAGCCACCATCCCAGGCTGCCCCCCTGCCAGGGGCTCCCAACACACTGCGACTGACACCATTTATGGCGATGGGGAGAACATGACACTACACTCTGGGGACTGTGACACCAATAAACCGCTCCAGGCAGAAGCAGAGTTGGTCTATGTAATGAACAAGTATAAATGTCCTCCCCTCCCTTTCTGAGTTCTCCTGAGCCTAAGTAATCCCGGACCAGCCCCCAGCTTGTGACTGGACAGTGAAAGGAGAAGCAGCCCAGTGATGAGTCATCTCTCTGTGCAATCTGCATGCTTCTTGTCAGTGTATGAACTGATTGGCTCCTTGTGTTGCTTCTTCTCCTCCTAGTGTGAGCTCTGCTGTACAAGGACTATAAGAGGCTAATAGCACGTTACATTTAGGTACTTGCACTGTGTGTAGTAAACGATATATCGACGATTACAGAGCTGCACTCGTTTGCATCTTTTATATCTGCCTGAAGACAAAACTTTCTTTAGTTTTGGATGGTGTGGTGAATATTTAGACCCCCCCCCCCCGTCAGTATTTTTTGCTCTGTGTCCCCTTCCCCAGTACCCAGTGAGGGTATTCCACTCTCAGGCCCGTTGTCACCAGAACAAGTGACCCCAATGGAGGATTTCCCCTCATCCTCTTTTCTGATGACAGCAGTAACATTTCCAATCACTTTGTATCCTGTTTCTGTTGTTGTTACCTCCCTGGTATATATGGAATCAATAACAATGTATCCGTGTACACACATCTATAAATCACAATGATGAAGACGAGAGGCATAATCTGCAGAGTCCACACTTTTCACACCATTAACTCGCGTCTGCTGGGAATGTTTGATGATGGCCGCCGTAAGAAGTCGTCCTATCTGCAGCCAAGAATGATCTGTCTTCTCCAGAATTGGGGCATCATCACTGCTGGAGGTATTGAGATTAGGGACCCCAGGGAAAGAGGGGGGAGGCACACAACACCTCCTTCACCCAAACCTCACCGCACAATGGAGAGCACCATAACAGAGAACAATGGGCTGCAATTAGCCAACACTAATGGTATGCTGCACTTAGAGGCGCTTCTTCTCCTTCCCTCACCCTACAGAGTCTGCTACAGCACTTATTGGAAGCATTGCCCTTAGTGCCATACGGGCCATCCGAAGATCATCCACAACACCACCAGGATAGCCCAGGACTTTGTACAGTTTTTGCGCTGATTATCCCTCTCATCTCTTCTGACTTGCAATTAGCCAACACACCTATGATGGCAGATGTATCAATCAATGTAGAAGAACGAAGACCTCCACACCTATGATGGTAGAAGTATCGGTCGTTGCAGAGGAACGAGGACCTTCACACACCTATGATGGTAGAAGTATCGGTCGCGGCAGAGGAACAAGGACCTTCACACACCTATGATGGTAGAAGTATCGGTCGCGGCAGAGGAACAAGGACCTTCACACACCTATGATGGTAGAAGTATCGATTGTTGCAGAGGAACGAGGACCTTCACACACCTATGACGGCAGAAGTATCGGTCGTTGCAGAGGAACGAGGACCTTCACACACCTATGACGGCAGAAGTATCGGTCGCTGCAGAGGAACGAGGACCTTCACACACCTATGACGGCAGAAGTATCGATTGTTGCAGAGGAACGAGGACCTCCACACACCTATGACGGCAGAAGTATCGATTGTTGCAGAGGAACGAGGACCTTCACACACCTATGACGGCAGAAGTATCGGTCGTTGCAGAGGAACGAGGACCTTCACACACCTATGACGGCAGAAGTATCGGTCGTTGCAGAGGAACGAGGACCTTCACACACCTATGACGGCAAAAGTATCGGTCACTGCAGAGGAATGAGGACCTTCACACACCTATGACGGCAGAAGTATCGATCGTTGCAAAGAAACGAGGACTTTCGCACACCTATGACGGCAGAAGTATCGGTCGTTGCAGAGGAACGAGGACCTTCACACACCTATGACGGCAGAAGTATTGGTTGCTGCAGAGGATCCACCACACCATGACACCACCACCACCAGCCTGAACTGTTGATACAAGGCAGGATGGATCCACCACACCATGACACCACCACCACCAGCCTGAACCACTGGTACAAGGCAGGATGGATCCACCACTCCATGACACCACCACCACCAGCCTGAACCATTGATACAAGGCAGGATGGATCCACCACACCATGACACCACCAGCCTGAACCACTGGTACAAGGCAGGATGGATCCACCACACCATGACACCACCACCAGCCTGAACCATTGATACAAGGCAGGATGGATCCACCACACCATGACACCACCACCAGCCTGAACCATTGATACAAGGCAGGATGGATCCACCACACCATGACACCACCACCACCAGCCTGAACTGTTGATACAAGGCAGGATGGATCCCCCACACCATGACACCACCACCACCAGCCTGAACCACTGGTACAAGGCAGGATGGATCCACCACACCATGACACCACCACCAGCCTGAACCACTGGTACAAGGCAGGATGGATCCACCACACCATGACACCACCACCAGCCTGAGCCATTGATACAAGGCAGGATGGATCCACCACACCATGACACCACCACCACCAGCCTGAACTGTTGATACAAGGCAGGATGGATCCCCCACACCATGACACCACCACCACCAGCCTGAACCACTGGTACAAGGCAGGATGGATCCACCACACCATGACACCACCACCAGCCTGAACCACTGGTACAAGGCAGGATGGATCCACCACACCATGACACCTCCACCACCAGCCTGAACCATTGATACAAGGCAGGATGGATCCACCACACCATGACACCACCACCACCACCACCAACTTGAACCGTTGATACAAGGCAGGATGGATCCACCACACCATGACACCACCACCACCACCAATTTGAACCGTTGATACAAGGCAGGATGGAACCATGCTTTCAAGTTGTTTACACCAAATTCTGCCCCCACCATCTGAATGTCGCAGCTGAAATCCAGACTCATCTGACCAGGCAACGTTCTTCTATTGTCCAATGTTGGTGAGCCTGTACGTATTGTAGCCTCCGTTCCCTGTTCTTAGCTGACAGGAGTAACCCCCGGTGTGGTCTTAGCTGACAGGAGTGGCACCCTGATCTTCTGCTGCTGTAGCCTATCTGCTTCAAGGTTGGATGTGTTGTGTGTTCATAGATGGTATTCTGCATACCTTGGGTGTAACGAGGGGTTATTGGCGTTCCTGTTGCCTTTCTTTCATCTGGAACCAGTCTGCCCATTCTCCTCTGACCTCAACAAGGCATTTTCCTCCACACAACTGCCACTCACTGGATATTTTCTCTTTTTCGGACCATTCTCTGTAAACCCTAGAGATGGTTGTGCATGGAAATCCCAGGAGATCTGGCACCAACAACCACGCCACGTTCAGAGTCACTTAAATCCCATTTCTTCTCCGGTTTGAACTTCAGCAAGTCGTCTTCACCACGTCTAGATGCCTAAATGCATTGAGCTGCTGCCATGTGATTGGCTGATCAGCAATGTGTGTCACCGAGCCAATCAACAGGCGGACATCATAAAGAGGCCGGTGAGCATGCTACTCTTACTAGAAGTTGAATATTATTTGCAGCTCCAATGCAACACAGACAGTACATATTTCAGGCGCCCTGACAGACTCAGGTGTGTACAGATGAGATCACACAATGAATTGCAGTGACAACCACGTGGCCACGCCGTGTACAGCGCAGGGCTCGGTGTGGTGATTTGTAACGGTTGGCTGGCAGTAGAAGGATCATGTGCCGCGGGAGATTCCAGACGTCTGATGCCAGGAGAGACCTCGGGTATTCCCTGCGGTACAAGTCGCAGTGTCACTCTCGGGAGACGCAGGGGATGGAGAGGGAGGAGAGACACAAACGCCTGGCCTCCCCGGTGTCACTCCACACCGAGATCTCTATAGTCTCCGTCCGTGGACCCCGGGGGGTGGGGGCCCCCCTTCACACACTGCGGGGCCCATTTCAAGCAATAAAAAGTCTAACCATTTTCTGAGAACTCTCCTCACAATCTGATACTTTTCTATCTCTGCGTCATCTTCCGTCTTCGGGGGGAAATCGATGGACGCTGCAGGGGAGATCTCCTAAGACTGGAGCACTCATCAGGTGCAGCTCTGCATGGCAGCCAATCAGCTTCTGACTTCAGCTTGGTCAATGAAGCTTTGACAATACAACCTGGAAGCCTATTGGCTCCCATTGTCTCCAACCTCAGTATATGGCTGATGAACACGTCTTCTGATCTGCTGCGATTTCAGGTGCGATTTGGGAATTGAAATGGGATCTAATGAATGTGTCTTATCATACGCGATTTGCTGCGGCGCCATTTCAGAAGTAGTTCTTGTATGACTTTGTCTGCAGTTTGCTGCGATTTCACATAGATTGCACTAGAAATCGCACTGCAAAACGCAAGAAGTCATTGGGAAATCAGAAAACGCTGTGAAATCGCACTGCAAAATGCAATTAGTTGTCGGGAAATCTTCAGAAAAAGCCGTGAAATCGCACTGCAAAACTCAAGAAGACATTGGGAAATCAGAAAACGCTGTAAAAATCGCACTGCAAAACTCAAGAAGTCGTTGGGAAATCTTCAGAAAACGCTGTGAAATCGCAAACAAAACGAGTGATTTTAAATCGCATCCAGTGTAAACTAACCTTACTGCTGAAGCTGCTGGATAAGGATGACATCCAGGCAAGTAGCAATTGTATTAGGACTGGCCAGTGCCTCGGTTCCCATTACTGCGATCCCAAAGCCATGCAACTTGGCATTAAGACTTGCCTGCAGCTTTGATGGTTTGTGACTTTGAATTAAAAATCCCCTCTGAAGTCGCAGAGATGTGAATAGTTTGTGACTTTTGTGATTTTACCATTGCAGTCTACGGCGTTCACATCGCACCGAAGACGCAGAAAAGTCGCGCGTGAACTATTTTTTTTTTGTCGCTGCGATTTGAGCTGCCGCAATTAAGATGGCGCCTATTGAAAAGAATGTCTTTACCTGTCTTGCGACTTTATGTGTTGCTGGTCGCAGCACTGTGAAGCAAGGAGGGGCGGACTGACAACTCATGGGGCCCCCGGGCAATTGGGGATCATGGGGCCCCTGTGTCCTTGCCCACACTCAAAAAAGCCTATGAAAAAGGTACCAGGGGCATCTCATGGGGCCCCCTACTGACCCCGGGCCCTCAGGCAGTGCCCGAGTTTCCAAATGGTCAGTCCACCCCTGATGGTA
This sequence comes from Staurois parvus, assembly GCF_062004578.1. Lineage (NCBI taxonomy): Eukaryota > Metazoa > Chordata > Amphibia > Anura > Ranidae > Staurois > Staurois parvus. The sequence continues at coordinate 18,297 of NW_028321433.1, forward strand.
ACTCATGTGTTGCCTTCACGTCGCACCAAAGACGCAGAAAAGTCGCGTGGGAACTATTTTGTTTGTCGCTGTGACTTGAGTTGCCGCAATTAAGATGGCGCCTAGTGAAAAGAATGTGTCTTTACCTGTCTTGCGACATTCTGTGTCGCTGGTCGCCGCGGTGTGAACCAGGGATGATGGTAATTTACGTGTTGCTGCTTCTAACCCGCCCCCCACATGCCGGCACCTTCACACACATTTGGTGAAGTCAGACAGTTTAACTTCAGTAAAAACAACTAAAAAAACAATTATCAGCCCAATAACAGATGACATAAAAAACAACTTCTGCTGCTATACTGGTCTTCAGTCTGGAGCTGCCCCCTGCAGGACTCCTTTTCTGCCACTAGATGTCCTCAGAGTTCCGGTTAAATGACAGCCTGCAACATTCAAAGAACTTCCTCTAAACCCAGGGTGTCATGGACCCGCCCCCGGTCTGTGATTGGACAGTGAAGGAGAAGCGGACCAGCGACACGCTCCTATGTTAGTCATTCTACACAAAGATGTATTTAGAGCAGAAATAAGCAGATAAAAACGAATATTCCATTAAAAGACAAAATAATGAATCCAGCTTCACCTTCAATCCAGAGAGTCCCCCTGCAGTACTTCTTGTCCACCACTAGATGTCTTCAGTCTGATGGTTATCATCCAACCCTCTTCCCCTGAGCCCAGGTCATCCTGGACCCACCCCCAGTCTGTGAAGGAGAAGCAGCACAGTGATGATCTCATATCCTTGTCACTCTGCTCTCTCCCTCTATCAGCACATGCACTGACTGGCTCGTTGTGCTGCTTCTCCCTCTCCTAGTGTGAGTTCTGCTGTACAGGGACTGTTAGAGGAAGAGGCCGGGTCCCATTCAGACCCTCACACTGCGTGTATGTAATGATGTGTCAGGCTTGGTTCTCACTACTGCCATCCGATTTGTGAAGTGCAACATGGTTTCATTATGAATACCCTATGGGGCCCTATGGGGTTAGTCACACCAACGCAGTGCAGGAAACCTTTCCAAAGTCGTGCCCCACGGAGCCACATTGATGTGAACGGGCACCACTGAAACCAGCCGGAATGATTCCAGAGCCGCATTACTTTCTATATTTTCCATCATCCCGGAGTTCCCCTTTAGGTGCTCCAGTATCCGTACCCCACACTTCATACTGGAGACCACAACACAGAAATCTTCCTGCCTGGCGTCCTCCAAACTTTATTTAAAAGATTAGAAAAAGACATTCCATATAGATGTGTCCCAGTGAAGGGCAGCAGCCAGCCCTAGTAAGTGTTCCCAGTAAGTGTCCTCAGTGTCCCCAGTAAGTGTCCCCAATGTACCCAGTAAGTGTCCCCAGTAAGTGTCCTCAGTGTCCCCAGTAAGTGTCCTCAGTGTCCCCAGTAAGTGTCCCCAGTAAGTGTCCCCAATGTACCCAGTAAGTGTCCCCAGTAAGTGTCCTCAGTGTCCCCAGTGTCCCCAGTAAGTGTCCTCAGTGTCCCCAGTAAGTGTCCCCAGTGTCCCCAGTAAGTGTCCCCAGTGTCCCCAGTAAGTGTCCCCAGTCCACCATATCACTGGGAAGGTAACGGACAGGCAGCACTCCGTACAACGCCAGCCAGAGCCACAAGGTGGGGCCATGGAGCAGACATGACCGGTCCACTTTAAGGCGGCTCCGATAAGTGGGAGAGTTAAATATCTGATCCATTTATTCCGAGGAAAGAGCCTTTCCCCTCCGGATTATCGCATGGCGGGGAAATCATCTCTCTCCAATCAAATTAGTCCTAATGCTAAAAGCAGCAAACAGAGCCGGCAGGAGGAAGATGTCCGCCATGACACCCCCCGCTGCAAGAATCCTGCGCAGGAGGAGAACCCTTCACACAGGACATGCACAGCGCCAGACACAGGACCAAGGAGGACCTGTCATCACATATGCCCGGGTATGTATTCCCCCTCACTGAGATCACAGCACCCCCCCCCCCCGACAATGCCCTCATCTGATCTCCACTCCAGAAGGAAGGCACCATCTATGTTCAGGCATCATCCAGAGTCACCGTCTACTTCCTGGACTGAGATACTCAGAGATGACACCATCATGTAATTCCTGGTGCCTGTGTTCACTGGGGGAGGGGAGACTGAGGAAATGCCTCCACCTCCTTCTACAAAGTTACAATGTACAGTCTGATCACTGGGGGAGGGGAGACTGAGGAAATGCCTCCTCCTCCTCCTACAAAGTTACAATGTACAGTCTGATCACTGGGGGAGGGGAGACTGAGGAAATGACTCCGCCTCCTTCTACAAAGTTACAATGTACACTCTGATCACTGGGGGAGGGGAGACTGAGGAAATACCTCCTCCTGCCTGCAGCAAACTGGTGACATCATCTCAGCCTAGGCACAGTCACTGAGTGGAGACCCAAGGCTGGATTTGTACTGGTAAAAGGCGGAGTTTTGTGAACTCTCTGCGTCTGGTCTGTATGTTGTGACGTGTCAGGAATGTATGACGGAGGTCTACATTAGAGGACAGCAGCACACGCGGTGAAGTCCATTAGGTGGCGCTCTTCAGGCTGTATGATGACCTGATCTGCATCCTATAGAAAAGCCAACATTTATTTTACGGATCAATTAGGAACTCATAATTCCCAGTTATTGATCATCAGCCGCCGAGCATCCATCACCGTGATTGGTCCTTTGTTGGAGCGCGGGACATAATAGGTGGAGGCCACGCTGGGGGAGGTAGTCTGATCTCTCCAGGGGCGGACTGACCATTTGGAAACTCAGCACTGCCCGAGGGCCCGGGGTCAGTAGGGGGCCCCGTGAGATGCCCCTGGTACCTTTTTCATAGGCTTTTTTGAGTTTGGGCAAGGACACAGGGGCCCCGTGATCCCCTATTGCCCGGGGGGCCCCATGAGTTGTCAGTCCGCCCCTGGATCTCTCTCCTATATACACACACACACAGTATATATCTCTGCAGTCATTATACTGACACCTGCGACAAACATCGCACAGCCACAACATTACAAGCAGCCGGCCATGGCCGCGTTCCTCGGGGTAATGAGCCAATCAGAGATGAGCCCATTTTTCGGCACTCCTCGTTAGTCTTGATTATATTATCGGGAGTCCTGATTGTGAAGAGGACGGTTGTGGCTGCAGGTAAGAGACGGGCGGAAATAATCGCATTAGCAGATCGTCTGGATACATGCAGGAAAACGAATGTTCATTTCTGAGCTGCAACAATGTAACTTCTCATATCTCACTTTATAAATGGAAAAGAAAGAAGAGATCAGTGCGACATCCATTCCACCAACGCAGGTCATGTGACTACGCCCCGGTCACATCAAGCCCAACTTTGGAATCGTGCGACTTACAGTGAAGTCGGGGGACACGGTGATTTCAGGTGCGATTTGGAAGACATCGGATACAGAGGTCTATGTAAATCGCAGCACAAGTAGTGCATGTAATACCTTAGAAGTCGGAATGGCACCCGATGTGACCGGGGTGTTAAAGCTGAACTCCGCCACAAAAGTTTTCATTGAAATATATTCATCACTGGCCATGTAGGATATAAATCCACTGTGTGCACCAAACCCAGATATTACCTTATAAAAGTACAAGTGACAATGGTGTCACTGCCCCACCCACCTCTGTTCTCTGGCCTGTCTGTTCACACCATTGAGAACCCCACTGTGAGATCTCTTCATTCTGTACACCCACCCAAGGTCTCAGCCTACTGACACGCCCACTCCCACTGACAGCCTGATTTCAGCTTTCAGTGTGTGGCTACACCATACAAAGGCAGATTTAAATATATAAACTTTTCTTTTTTTTCGAACTGCAGAAAGTAAATCCTGCGTCCCCTCCCCCACCCCTCACCACTACTTGGCGTGCAGACCAGCACTTTCCCTAATGAGTACAGAAAATGGCTGGAAATGAGCGATTTTCTGGTTTTTTGTCTTTTCCTAATGAAACATTTTCCCGTGCATTACACCAACTAATGGACTCCACGTAGATTGCATGCATTAGCCGGCCCGGCACATCTGGGAGACAACAAAACAAGCTTTTAGGAGATTTTCGGAGTTTCGAGCGCCGGGGGATTTCTGGGTGGACAAAGAGCAGGATGTAATGCTGGAGAGAGACGATGGCAGACCGGACGCCGCTGTCTCTTCGTACTTCACCGTAACAATAGTACCGGCCTGGCCAAACGTTCTGAGAACGACCCAAATATTCATTTTCACAAAGTCTGCTTCCTCGGTATTTATGATGCAATTACTCCAGAATGTTATGAAGAGCGATCCGATGAATTGCAATTAATTGCAGAGTCGCTCTTTGATATGAAAACGAACTTAATCCCAAAAAAACATTTGCGCTGCATTTCGGCCACAAAAGGACCAGCTGACACCATGTCGGTGATTCTCTCAGTAACACGGGTGTCAGTGATGATGAGGACAAGGCTGGAGATCGCTCTGTCATGCTGATTGAGATAGAAGAACAGACAGAGCTTTATGAGGAGGGTGGTGCTTGAAATCATTGTCCTTCTTCTGTTAACCATGGCTACCTCCAAGGAAACACACAGAGTCATTATTGCTTTGCACAAAAAGAGATTCACAGGCCAGGTTATTGCTGCTACTAAGATTGCACCTAAATCCACCATTTGTTGGATCATCAAGAAGTCCAAGGAGAGAGGATCAATTGTTGTGAAGAAGCCTTCAGGCGCCCAAGAAAGTCCAGCAAGTGCCAGGACCGTCTCCTAAAGTAGATCCAGCTGTGGGATCGGGGCGCCAGCGGTGCAGAGCTTGCTTAGGAATGGCAGCAGGCAGGTGTGATGCATCAGCACACACCGGGAGGAGAAGACATTTGGAGGATGGTCTGGTATCAAGAAGGGCAGCAAAGAAGCCACTTCTGTGCAGGGAAAACATCCGGGACAGACTGATATTCTGCAAATGATACAGGGATTGGACTGTTAAGGACTGGGGGGGGGGGGGGGCAAGTGATTTTCTCTGATTCTTTGTGGCATCTGGAAAAAAACAGAGAAGGAAAGGTGAGCCACACCATCAGTCCTGTGTCACCATCAGTCCTGTGTCATGCCAACAGTGAAGCCTCCTGAGACCATTCATATGTGGGGTCACTTCTCACCCAAGGCAGTGAGCGCACTCACGATTCTCCCCGAGAACACCGCCATGAATGAATGGTCATCCTCCAAGAGCAACTTCTCCCAACCATCCAAGGACAGTTTGGTGAGGAACATCGCCTTCTCCACCATGATGGAGCGCCTTGCCAGAAGGCAAAAGTCATAACTAAGTGTCTTAGGGAACAAAACATGGAGATTTTGTGTCCATGGCCAGGAAACTCCCCAGATCTTCGTCCCATTGGGAACTTGTGGTCAATCCTCAAGAGGTGGGAGAACAAAAACCCCAACAAATTCTGACCAACTCCAAGCCTTGATGATGGGAGAATGGGCGGCCATCAGTCAGGATGTGGCCCAGAAGTCGATGGCCAGCATGCCAGGAAGAATGGCTGAGGTCGGGGACAAGACGGGTCAACACTGCAAATATGGACTCTGCACAATCTTCATGTCATTGTCAGTGAAAGCCTCGGACACGTATGGAATGTTCATCATTCTACTTCATATATACCTTCATGTATACCAGAGGAACATCTGACACACAGGCAGAAAACACGGAAGCAGCAGACTTTGTGACCGTTCTGTGACCGTTCATATTTGTCTCATTCTCCAGACTTGGATGGATGGATGGAGACACGGAGGAATGGAGACATGGATGAAGACATGGATGGATGGAGACACGGATGGATGGAGACACGGATGGATGGATGGAGACACGGATGGATGGATGGATGGATGGATGGAGACACGGATGGATGGATGGAGACACGGATGGATGGAGACACGGATGGATGGATAGAGACAGATGGATGGATGGAGACCACGGATGGATGGATGGAGACCACGGAGGGATGGATGGAGACACGGAGGGATGGACGGAGACACGGAGGGATGGACGGAGACACGGATGGACGGAGACACGGATGGACGGAGACACGGAGGGATGGACGGAGACACGGAGGGATGGACGGAGACACGGAGGGATGGACGGAGACACGGAGGGATGGATGGAGACACGGATGGAGACACGGATGGATGGACGGAGACACGGAGGGATGGATGGAGACACGGAGGGATGGATGGATGAGCTCACTTTGAATAATAAAATTGAACTAAGCAGTGAATATGATTGGTGGAGCTCAGCCGTGTTCCGCTGTCACTACTCCGGGCTGGGGGCAGATTGTACATTTGTTACATACATGCATTGCTGGCTGGGAATGACACCGTGAAGCAGATCCATGTTCCCTGAAAGCAGAGGCCGTGTAGAATGAACTGATGGCTGATTGTCACACAATATTTACACAAATCTCTACTTTCAGGAAACAAATGGTGAGTTTTAGGGCACACCAGCACAACAGAACACCCAATTCTGGGGGGTAAAATCTAACAGATGGGGTTGCATTAAGCAGATAGTGTGAGAGGGCTGCACCTTGTCAGATGTGGTTCTCACTTATGCGGCTTGGGGGGGCTCCGGATGGCCAGTGTGAGGGGGGAAAGCGGTTTCAGTTTTCTTCAGAGGTGGTGACTGAATTGGGTTCTGGAGCCGGGAGGCTTTGAAGAGTCTTGTGAGGAAGGTAGACCCTGTGCCCACTGGAGACCAGGCACCTGCTACAGAGGCCTTCTAGTCCAGGGGCTGTCTGTGATTCGGGGCTCACTCTGTGGCCTGACATCGGGACTATGAGGTGGTGTATAACTAGGCAGGCTCCTGTGCAGTCCAAGGTGGCCAGGACTGACCATTCTGTGGCCTGACATCGGGACTATGAGGTGGTGAATAACTAGGCAGGCTCCTGTGCAGTCCAAGGTGGCCAGGACTGACCATTCTGTGGCCTGACATCGGGACTATGAGGTGGTGAATAACTAGGCAGGCTCCTGTGCAGTCCAAGGTGGCCAGGAGTGACCATTCTGTGGCCTGACATCAGGACTATGAGGTGGTATATAACTAGGCAGGTTCCTGTACAGTCCAAGGTGGCCAGGACTGACCATTCTGTGGCCTGACATCGGGACTATGAGGTGGTGTATAACTAGGCAGGCTCCTGTACAGTCCAAGGTGGCCAGGACTGACCATTCTGTGGCCTGACATCGGGACTATGAGGTGGTGAATAACTAGGCAGGTTCCTGTACAGTCCAAGGTGGCCAGGACTGACCATTCTGTGGCCTGACATCGGGACTATGAGGTGGTGAATAACTAGGCAGGTTCCTGTACAGTCCAAGGTGGCCAGGACTGACCATTCTGTGGCCTGACATCGGGACTATGAGGTGGTATATAACTAGGCAGGTTCCTGTACAGTCCAAGGTGGCCAGGACTGACCATTCTGTGGCCTGACATCGGGACTATGAGGTGGTATATAACTAGGCAGGTTCCTGTACAGTCCAAGGTGGCCAGGACTGACCATTCTGTGGCCTGACATCGGGACTATGAGGTGGTGAATAACTAGGCAGGTTCCAAGGTGGACTGAGGTCAGGAAGCTACAAAATTCATGTTCTGTTCTGAGGACCTGAAACCCCCTGCGAGGGAAACCGTCTGAGATAAACTCCTGATGGTGACAACCATGGGCCATGCCTGTGTAATGTTGTTAAAATGAAACCTGTAGCCTCCATCCAAAGGGTGACAACACAGGAGACATATTGGGAGACTGGGACAGAACGTTGTCACACAACCAGGACAGCCCTCTGCAAAGTGAAGATTGAAGAACCTTCTCTCATGTAGGCCTCAAGAGACTGCGGCTGGGTGCCCAACTACTGGCCACGATTCCCACAGCTCCCTGGGCTCCTGGGCATCACACATTCCTCAGTCTCCCGCACTCAGCAATGGAGAGGTCACACCTGACTAGTCTGGAAAACATGAGAGAGTGGCCTGTGGCCAGGTGAGAAGCCCTCCACTGTCAGGACCAGCGTGCAGGCAGCCAGGCAGGACGATGGCAGCATGGAACTTCTCTGGAAGATCCAGCTACTGTTGGTACTGCAGTACACGTTGTCATGGAAATTTTGTATTTACAGGTTGAACTTTAAATGTGTCATATATGAGTGTTATTCATATGTCTCTGGTGTGTATAATGAAAGCTCTGAAGGCTGCAATTGGGCCATGCCATGTACAATGTATGTATTACAGTACTCGGCTCGGTAATGGATGAGATGGCGGATCTGCGCTTATAGACCGGCGTGTATACCACCATTCCATGCGAATGCTGCCGGCGGTGGGCCACGGGCCTGTATCCACATATCAGCAGCATAGTACCACATGGACTTCATAATGCTAGGCGCCAAGCGGTGTGAACTCCACGTGTAGGCTCATGTATATCTTACAACCCATTACCGACCTGAAACTATCTGGATGGATGTGTTTTAATAAAGATCGTATCGGGCCCATCCAGGTACAGACTGGTGTTTCTAGGGGATGCTTGTACAGGGAATGAACATATCACTAGGAGCTAGGAGGACAGGAAGTATGCTCTCCATAGAGAGGTCATGGGGGGGAAGGGGAGGAAGTCTGCTGACCTCAGAGGGCTCATGGGTGGAAGGGGAGGAAGTCTGCTGACCTCAGAGGGCTCATGGGGGAGGACCAGTGATAGATAATAGGAAAGGCTATGCTCCAATCGGAATGTACATCCTGTGTATAGGCACTCCCCATTGCATTGTTCTGTGGGAGGGGATTGACCTTATTCATGTGGGGGGGCGTGTGTCTGCTTGTAAATAAAAATCCGAGGCTGGGGTTGGATCCGCCTCTTTGTGAATTCGAACAGCAACCTGAGAGTGTCGTGTGATCATTCCTGGGTAACGGAGCTCTAATTCCCCACATCTCAACAGAAGCTAACCCAGCTGGAGTCGTGGTAAGCGAGATTCGCACAGCTTTATGGGGGATTTCTGCGCATCCAACTGCGAGTACTCACGGTAAGGAAAAATTCGTTGAAAGCGAATTTCCAAGACAACGTGGGGTGGCTCTGCTGTGTCTCCAGGCCTGGGATCCCTCCAGCTATGTACCTGTGTTACCCGAGCAACCCTGGACTTCACCGAGGAGGACGCTGTCGCTGTATTCTGCACCGCTTTACTGACATAGCCAATCTCACCCATACTCTGATTATATAGAATCTCCTACAGCAGTGGTCTCCAAACTGTGGCTGGTGGACTGGATGCTGCCCCTTGCTTGCCTTTATCTGGGGCTTGGGGCACAAATTCTCCCACTGACACCAACAATGAGGCACAGTTCCTCCCAATGATATGAACAATAAAACACTATTCCTCCCACCGACACTGACGACGGGACGCTATTCCTCCCACCGACACCAATGATGGGGCACTATTCCTCCCACCAACACCGACGACGGGACGCTATTCCTCCCACCGACACCGACGACGAGACGCTATTCCTCCCACCGACACCAATGATGGGACGCTATTCCTCCCACCGACACCAATGATGGGGCGCTATTCCTCCCACCGACACCGACGACGGGGCGCTATTCCTCCCGCCGACAACAATGATGGGGCACTATTCCTCTCACCGACACCAACGACGGGGCACTATTCCTCCCACCGACACCGACGACGGGGCGCTATTCCTCCCACCGACACCGACGACAGGACGCTATTCCTCCCACCGACAACGGGGAGCTATTCCTCCCACCGACACCAACGACGGGGCGCTATTCCTCCCACCGACACCGACGACGGGGCGCTATTCCTCCCACCGACACAGACGACAGGGCGCTATTCCTCCCACCGAAACTGACGATGGGGTGCTATTCCTCCCACCAAAACCGACGATGGGGCGCTATTCCTCCCACTGACACCAATGATGGGCCGCTATTCTTCCCACTGACACCAATGATAGGACGCTATTCCTCCCACTGACACCAATGATGGGCCACTATTCCTCCCACTAACACCAATGATAGGACGCTATTCCTTCCACTGACACCAATGATAGGACGCTATTCCTTCCACTGACACCCAATGATAGGACGCTATACCTTCCACTGACACCCAATGATAGGATGCTATACCTTCCACTGACATACAATGATAGGATGCTATTCCTCCCACTGATACCAATGATGGGACACTATTCCTCCTCTTTACTCCCACTGACACCAAGCCTTAGGTAGTGTTTACCTCCCATTGAGGTAGGGGCATTTTCTACTCCCACTGGCTACTATCTGCCCCCCGTAGTCCATGGTAGCACAGCTTTGATACCCTGTGTTGTATTATTGTACCTGTTGCGTAAACAAACATTTACGTTTGTGGTGTCCGATCGTTTGGTTGGGTTGGTGTCCAGTTACAAGACTACGCCCTGACTGTTCTGGTACAGATTGTTCAGCTTCGTTTCCTCATTTCTCCTGAAATGGCGTCTGCAGAGGCTACCAGTGTCCCAAGTTGCTGCATCTGTGAGAACAGTTATACCGATCTTATGACCCTGAACTGTGGACACGACTTCTGCCGGAAATGTATCACAAAAGTTCTGGATACACAAGATATAAGAAATGAATATTACTGCTGTCCTAGGTGCAGAAAGAGATCTCGAAGTGGACCTGAGCTGCAGAGGTTTCAAGATTTCAGTAACTATGCTGAGAGATCTAGAAGAAGACAGCAATCCAGAGACCAACCAGGGATTGTCTGTAGTCAATGTCTGAAAACTCGTGTTCCAGCTGTGAAATCCTGTGTGCAGTGTGAGGCTCATCTCTGTGAAGACCACCTGAGAGTACACATCACTTCACCAGATCATGTCCTAGTGAAGCCCACCAGTGACCTGAAGAGCAAGAAATGCTCCACCCATAAGAAAATCCTGGAGTATTACTGCAATGATGATGAAGGTTGTATCTGTGTGTTGTGCAGGGATGATGGACACCAAGGACACCAGGTGGAAAAGCTGGAAGAGGTCTTCAGAAAACTGGTGAGAGAGAACGTGAAGACTGAACAGAAACTCATCAATCTGAATCATCAAAACAGAAGGGTAGAAGAAAACAAAGGGGACTTCACAGATAAAGTTGATAGACTGTTTAGAGGCATGAGGCAACGAATGGAAGACCTGGAGAAGAGGGTCCGCAATGAGATTTCCAGGCAGGCAGAGCAGTCCTCAGTCTCTAATTTAATCCAGGAGCAGAACAATAAGAAGGACGAGATATTACGCAAGATGGGTCGGATTGAAGGGAGCATCATGACCGATCAAAGAGACTGGGCATTGGATAGAAATACTGAAGAGGTCTTGGATCTACAAGAGGAGACGTGTCAACAGGATGAATTCCTCATTTCAATGATTCTACACACAGGTTTATCAGATATAGTAAAAATGAAGGACGATCTGTTCCCTGTGCTGCAGCCTACAGGAATAACCCTGGATATAAACACCGCGGCTGATGATGTGCAAATCTCTGATGACCTGAAAATGGCCACGTCCACCAATGTGAATCAGATGCGTCCAAGACCCAGAGGAAGGTTTCAGAGTTGCCGGGTTTTAAGCACCAATACAATTTCTGCAGGGCGACACTACTGGGTGGTGGAGACCAGTACAACAGGGAACTGGGCTATAGGTATGTGCTACCCCAGCATAAAGAAGGGACGTGGCTGGATAGGAGAAAGCGAGAAGTCCTGGGGTCTCAAGAAGCTTTATGGTTCATATCACATACAGCACAACCGTAGCTCCAAACATATATCAGACATGGTTCCCTGTAGCAGCTTCGGAGTCTATCTGGATTATGAGGCTGGGCGTCTGTCCTTCTATGCGCTGTGTGACCCAGCCCGGCTCCTCCACAACTTCACCACCAACTTCACCGAGCCCCTCCATGCCGTGCTCCAAGTGGGAGAGGAAGGGTCGCACAGCCACATTAAGGTACTCTAGATCGATGGTTCTCAGTCTTAATGAGAACAAAGCCCAGCAAAACCTTCCAAAACCTTCCATGCCCCAAAAATAAATAAAATGGGAATGCAAAATAGGTACTAAAATGCTGGAAGGCTCTGGGTGGTGCTGGGTGTCATTGTGGGGGGCACAGGGGGTTCTGAAGGGGGTTAGAGGACTCTACATTAGACCTGGTGGCCCTGTAGATGAGGTTTCTGGAGGGGAGGTGGGGTCAATCCAGGAGTGTTTTGTAGGGACATTGTGGGGGGGTTAGGAGGTTCAATGTGGGCAATTATGGGAGGTTGGGTGGACGTGCAGTGAAGGGAGGGGGGACACTGTGGGGGGTTGAGGGGTACTGTGGGCAATTATGGGAGGCTGTGTAGCACTGCAGGGAAGGGGAGGGGGGATTGGTGGGCACTGTGGACAATTATGGGACGTTTGGTGGCACTGCAGGGAGGGGAGTGAGAGGAACTGTGGACAAATATGGAGGTTGCGTGGCACTGCAGGGAGAGGAAGGGGGACACTGGGGGGGGGGGGGTTAAGGGGCACTGTGGGCAATTATGGGAGGTTGGGTGGCACTGCAGGGAGGGGAAGGGGGACACTGTGGGGATTGAGGGGTACTGTGGGGAATTATGGGAGGCTGTGTAGCACTTCAGGGAAGGGGAGGGGGGTTGAGCAGCACTGCGGGCAATTATGGGAGGTTGGGTTACATTGCAGGGAGGGGAGGGGGGATTGAGGGGCATTGTGAACAATTATGGGAGATTGGGTGGCACTGCTGGGAGGGGAGGGGGGATACTGTGGGGAGCGGAGGGGCACTGCAGGCAATTATGGGCGGTTGGGTGGCACTATGGAAGCTGGGGGCACTGTAGTAGGTTAGGGGATCTGAAGCTACTTGAAGGCCAGGCCTGGTGGTTGAGAATCGATGCTCAATATTAACACCCGGCACAAGGTAACTGTCAGGACGGCTTGGCCCAATGACATCTGTATAGACCTCCGTTACACAACGGGTCCTGATGTAGGTGGTCTGTCACCGGGCAGATCTCATATATGTATATCTTCAGGTTGGGATTAAAATGGAGGAATATTATAAAGTAGAATAGGATTAAAAAGTTTAGCCAAAGCAGATCAAAATCCCGTCATTCATACAGAATACTGTATAATATAGACATGGTGGGGGACTATATATATATCCTACAGATTATAGGGGAAGAACGTTTGTAAGGCTCATTACATAGATATATAACATACACCAGGTTTAGGAGGGCATTCTGGAGTACTATGGATACACCAGGTTTAGGAGGGCATTCTGGAGTACTATGGATACACCAGGTTTAGGAGGGCATTCTGGAGTACTATGGATACACCAGGTTTAGGAGGGCATTCTGGAGTACTATGGATACACCAGGTTTAGGAGGGCATTCTGGAGTACTATGGATACACCAGGTTTAGGAGGTCATTCTGGAGTACTATGGATACACCAGGTTTAGGAGGGCATTCTGGAGTACTATGGATACACCAGGTTTAGGAGGTCATTCTGGAGTACTATGGATACACCAGGTTTAGGAGGGCATTCTGGAGTACTATGGATACACCAGGTTTAGGAGGGCATTCTGGAGTACTATGGATACACCAGGTTTAGGAGGGCATTCTGGAGTACTATGGATACACCAGGTTTAGGAGGGCATTCTGGAGTACTATGGATACACCAGGTTTAGGAGGGCATTCTGGAGTACTATGGATACACCAGGTTTAGGAGGGCATTCTGGAGTACTATGGATACACCAGGTTTAGGAGGGCATTCTGGAGTACTATGGATACACCAGGTTTAGGAGGGCATTCTGGAGTACTATGGATACACCAGGTTTAGGAGGGCATTCTGGAGTACTATGGATACACCAGGTTTAGGAGGGCATTCAGGAGTACTATGGATACACCAGGTTTAGGAGGTCATTCTGGAGTACTATGGATACACCAGGTATAGGAGGTCATTCTGGAGTACTATGGATACAACACAGATAAATATTACAGACTAATAATATGCTGATATTTTATGTTACAGTTTAGTAGCGAGCTCAGGGTTGGGTCAAACCCAGTCCGGGAAAGTGTAACATGATAGCAGGCCCCTGGTCCAATCAGCTGCCGCCAGCAATGCACCCCACAGTAACAAAGGGGCAGGGATGCTGTCCACATTACTGGGCAATGCCATCGTCATTATGACCATGTGACCACATTAGGCCAATGATGTCACCAGCACCCCCGCCCACATTCTTACCTGGGGAGTGAGGGATTCCCCTCTGTTCTCATGCAATAGCTTCATGCAAGTTTAGCCTAAAAATAATTTTTATATAAACGTTCCCCATGGAAATGTGATGGTCATTAATACCGTTCCATCTGATTGGAGGACGCCATTTTTTGGGGCACCAGCGGACACCTCTGACATTTATTCTCGGGGAAGCCAGTGATTGGCTGGACTGGATGTATGGCCCGCTGCCATTGACCACCCAACAAAGTTGATGTCAGGACTTCTATAAACATTCACGTGTGTGCTCATGAATAATGATGTATGTTAATGAAGGACGCCTGGTGCAACCAATCACATCTCTACAGACATCACAGGAACGATCCAGATTGTACAGATGGGATTGGTGTGGACAGATCTCTGGTCGACGATTATAATTGGGGAATAATGATTGTACAATACAGAAATGACTGATGTAGCTGAGCAAATCAAAACTCATGTATCAATAATCAATACAGGTATGGCGGGTATATCAGCCTTCTTATAGGAGGTGAATATATACTGGATATACATTTAGGGAAGAGATTCTTGAGGCTCATTATATACACAATGACTATATATATCCCGGGTTCAGGGGGGTGATGTATGAATATAGACACATTGCACACATAACACCCCGGTCACATCAAGCCTGAAATTGAGGGACTTACAGTGAAGTCGCACAAACTCGGGGAACCCGCCGATTTCAGGTGCGATTTGCAAGACATCGGATACAGTTGTCAATGCAAATCTCACCACAAGTAGTACATGAACTTCTTTAGAGATGGGAGCGGCTCCGCCCGAGTCGGAACCGCCCTGAAATGACCGATCCAATAGCGGACAATAGGATGCGACTTGGCATACGATTTGCAGATGGCACTCGATGTGACCGGGGAGTAATACTATTATTATACTGATATTGTATGGTACAGTTTTATATAGATTGATCCCCACAGAGATGTGATGGCCATCCATAGATCTCCATCTGATTGGAGGACGCCATATCTCGAAGCACCAGCGGACACCTCTGACATTTATTCTCGGGGAAGCCACTGATTGGCTGGATTAATATCCAACTGCCACTGACACCCCAACCAGGTCAATGTCGGGGTGCCTGCCTCCACATATTGTGTGCTCAGGAATAATAATGTGTCGTATTGTTATCAATGTCAAAGTGATTCCTGGTGTCTGACACGTCCAATCAGCATACAGCGTGTTTACAGGAGTACCATTATGGGTGACGGGTACATAATGTATACTGTATATTACACACAATGTATCTTTATCACATGTAATAAAATGTACCTTTGTGTCACACATGAGTACGCAGCTTCATTTTATAACTATTATAGGCAATGAATGGTTTTATATTGAACCCCAGAGTATAACTGGACCCTCAGGCATCCACCTGGAACTGAATTTCTCTAATCTGGATGGACCTATCACAGTATAGATATCCTATTCTTGTGGGATGGGATAGGGAACTGGAGCAGCTGTGGCAGGATTACAACAGCACATGGGGGCAGATGGTGGCCCCAGAGAACAGGACTCTGATGGGGACACCCGATGTAAAGGGGGACTCTGATGGGGACACCCGATGTAAAGGGGGACTCTGATGGGGACACTCGATGTAAAGGGGGACTCTGATGGGTACACCCGATGTAAAGGGGGACTCTGATGGGGACACCCGATGTAAAGGGGGACTCTGATGGGGACACCCGATGTAAAGGGGGACTCTGATGGGGACACCCGATGTAAAGGGGGACTCTGATGGGGACACCCGATGTAAAGGGGGACTCTGATGGGGACACCCGATGTAAAGGGGGACTCTGATGGGGACACCCGATGTAAAGGGGGACTCTGATGGGGACACCCGATGTAAAGGGGGACTCTGATGGGGACACCCGATGTAAAGGGGGACTCTGATGGGGACACCCGATGTAAAGGGGGACTCTGATGGGGACACCCGATGTAAAGGGGTCTCAGATGGGTGTTTAATATTTATTTTTGTAACTCTATTCTGCATAAAACATTTAACAGTGTCATTTCATGAGATACTTTACAAGGGTGTGTTTAGGGGCGGGGCAGGTTAGGTGGGGCAACTGGTGGCGAGTAACTCTTAAGGCCTGTTTTTTTTTTTTTTTTACAATTCTCCAGTCACTTCTTGGCTTCTAGCCTAGGCTAAAATGATGTCATACTTCTCTGAAGTATCAATAAGAGGAGGGGCTTCCTCAGATAAGCACATCCTCCTGTCTGCATGCCTGAGCTAAGGGCAGATGGATTCCAGGAATTAAATGCTACACAAATCAGCTGCTGTCACCCCAGATGGGCAAAGTTAGAAATGATAAGGGGGGCATTTTTTAAAGTGATTTCTGAATAAAATAAACTATGGAGACACGGACACGGAAGTTTGTTTTGGATATTTAAAATAAATTAAAACTGATACTAAAGATGGGAGAAGGAGCTCCGCTGAGTGCCTTGCCAGTTGCGACCCCCTGTCCTCTGCCCTGCTGGGACCAATCCTCAGCCCTGAAGACCCCTGTGCTCTGCCCTGCTGTCCCCAATCCCCTGCCCTGCAGACCCCTGTCCTCTGCCCTGCTGTCCCCAGTCCCCTGCCCTGCAGACCCCTGTCCCCTGCCCTGCTGTCCCCAGTCCCCTGCCCTGCAGACCCCTGTCCCCTGCCCTGCAGACCCCTGTCCCCTGCCCTGCAGACCCCTGTCCTCTGCCCTGCAGACCCCTGTCCTCTGCCCTGCAGACCCCTGTCCTCTGCCCTGCAGACCCCTGTCCTCTGCCCTGCAGACCCCTGTCCTCTGCCCTGCAGACCCCTGTCCTCTGCCATGCTGTTCTCAAGAAGGAGCTCTGCTGAATGCCCTGCCAGTTGCGACCCCCTGTGCTCTGCCCTGCTGTCCCCAATCCCCTGCCCTGCAGACCCCTGTGTTCTGCCCTGCTGTCCCCAATCCCCTGTCCTCTGCCCTGCAGTCCTCGATCCTCTGCTTTGCAGACCCCTGTGCTCTGCCCTGCAGACCTCCCATTCTCTGCCCCCCCCCCCTGACATTTTGTATTGCACTCCCCACATCAGACAGGCTATATCTAGCCCTGCATGTCAGTGCAGCTTTTATAATCGGTTTTGTATTATTGCGCAGTATATGCATGCTCGTTGCCATCCTGACCCGGTTTTTCATTCGTTATTCTAGTTTGTACCTGTAAAACCCTTTAGCGTTCCCTTTGCTCTCAGTCTGATCATTTGGCCGAGTAGGAATCCAGTTACAAAACTACGCCCTGGACATTTTTGCTACAAAATATTTAGTTTCATTTCTTCATTTCTTCCAATGACGTCTGTGGAGATCATCGATGAACGATTATGCCGATCTTATGATGCTGAGATGTGGACACAAAATCTGTCGCAAATGTATTACAAACGTTCTGCATACCCGACAGACAAATGATGAACATTACGGCTGTCCTGAGTGCGGACAGAGATGTCGAAGTGGACCTGAGCTACAGAAGTTTAAAAATTTCAGTAACAATGAGAAAAGGTTTGAATCAACAGAACAAGACAGAGACCAGCCGGTGATCTTCTGCTCTTACTGTTGACCTTGACACAGCGGCTGTGAAATCCTGTCTGCTTTGAGGATCATCACTGTGATGACCACCTGAGAAGACACAGAACTTCACCTGAACAATCTCTGATGACCTGAAAACGGCCAAGTCCACCAATATGAATCAGATACGCCCAAGACGTAGAAAGTTTCAGACTTGTCGAGTTTTAAGCACCAATACAATTTCTTCAGGGCGACATTTCTGGGTGGTGGAAACCAGTACATCAGGGAACTGGGCTATAGGTATGTGCTACCCCAGTATAAGAAAGGGACAGGGGTGGATAGAACGTGAGAAGTCCTGGGGTCTCAAGAAACGTTATGGTTCATATCACATACAGCACAAACATAACTCCAAACATATATCAGACATGGTTCCCTGTACCAGCTTCGGAGTCTGTCTGGATTATGAGGCTGGGCGTCTGTCTTTTTATGCGCTGTGTGACCCAGTCAGGCCCCTCCACACCTTCACCACCACCTTCACCGAGCCCCTCCATGCCGTGCTCCAAGTGGGAGAGGAAGGGTCGCACAGCCACATTAAGGTACTCTAGATTGGTGGTTCTCAGCCTTAATGAGACCAAGGCCCGGAAAAACCTTCCAAAACCTCCCATTCCCAAACATAAAAGAAAAAAGTTTATACTCACACAATACAAATATGGGAATTCAGAGTATGTACTCAAATGCAGGAAGGTTCTGGGTGTCGCTTTTGGGAAGATTGGGGTTCTGAAGGGGTTAGGGGACTCTGCATTAGACCAAGTGGCCCGGTAGGGGATGAGGTTTCTGGAGGGAGTTGGGGTCAATCCAGGAGGCTTTGCTGTGGGAGGCTGGAGGGTAGGGTGAGGGCGAGAAGCAGTATGGGAGGTTTAGAGGCACTGTTGGGGGTGGCCAGGAGGCTCTGGACACTATCGGGGCACAGGGTTGCAACGGGCCACTGAGGAGCACTATGGGAGCTGGGAGGCACTGTTGGAGGTGCTCTGGACAATGTGGGGGCCAAAGGCTCTCATGGGGGCACTGTGGGAGCTGGGAGGCACTGTTGGGGGGGTTATGATGACCTGCAGCTGGTTAAAGACCTGGGAGGTCACAGCCCAGTGGTTGGGAATCATTGCTGTATATACAGTTGTGTTCAAAATAATATCAGTGTGTTCAAAAAAGTGAATAAAGCTGAAAATCCTTCTAATCCTTTTATTTCCATCCACACAAATGCATTGGGAACACGACACATTCTATTCCAAATCACAACATGAAGAAAAATACATCAAATTTGTGTTGTTCCTCTAAAAAAATGGAAGAAAAGTGAATATTAGACGGTTCAAAAAAATCTCAGTGTTTGTATTCTTCTTTACAAACTCCAACATTCACTATATAAACTGAGAAATGTTTGAAGATTTTGCTTTCCTTTGAATGACTTCATGAATATTTGGTTGTAGTCGCACTGTTTCTGAGAACTGCTGTACATCTGTGTTGCATGGAGTCCCCCAACTTCTGGCCCCTGTGATCAGGTATTCCAGCCCAGGATGATTGGACCACATTCCACAGTTCTTCTCTATTTCTTGGTTTGGCCTCAGAAACGGCATTTTTGATGTCACCCCACAAGTTTTCTATTGGATGAAGATCCGGGGATTGGGCTGGCCACTCCATAACGTCCATCTTGTTGGTCTGGAACCAAGATGTTGCACGTTTACTGGTGTGTTTGGGGTCGTTGTCTTGTTGGAACACCCATTTCAAGGGCATTTCCTCTTCAGCATAAGGCAGCATGACCTCTTCAAGTATTCTGATGGATTCAAACTGATCCATGATCCCTGGTATGCGATAAATAGGCCCAACACCGTAGTATGAGAAACATCCCCATATCATGATGCTTGCACCACCATGCTTCACGGTCTTCACAGTGTACTGTGGCTTGAATTCAGTGTTTGGGGGTCGTCTGACAAACTGTCTCCGCCCACTAGACCCAAAAAGAACAATCCAACTACGCACCGTCATAAACGCCTCTCCTGCATATACTGACCACCATTGCATGCATAACGCACATTCTACAATTGACTATTGAATGCACAGCAAAAAAAAAAAAAAGTGTCCCCGAAACACATATATATATTGGCAACTATGTGGGTCAAATGTGGCCCATGGGCCATAATTTAGAGACCCCTGACATAGTTTGGAGACCCCAGACATAGTTTGGAGACCCCTGTCATAGTTTGGAGACCCCTGACAAAGTTTGGAGACCCCTGTCATAGGCAATAGGAGTTTCTGTGATTAGTGACAAAATGATGTCATTGTTAACAGAGCTGGCACGTCTTACCATATTCCCTTTAA
Source organism: Staurois parvus (assembly GCF_062004578.1). Classification (NCBI taxonomy): domain Eukaryota; kingdom Metazoa; phylum Chordata; class Amphibia; order Anura; family Ranidae; genus Staurois; species Staurois parvus. The sequence continues at coordinate 38,448 of NW_028321433.1, forward strand.
GTTTTGTTTCTTCATAATACTATTTAGTTTCACTTCCTCATAATACTTTGTTTAATTTCATCATATTTGATACAATGGCGTCTGCAGATGTGGAAGATGATGTGACGTGCTCCATCTGCCTGAACCTTTATACCGATCCTGTGACCCTCTACTGTGGACACAACTTCTGCCGGGAATGTATGAAGACATATCTGGACACTAAAGAGAGAAACGGTGAAGATTACAGCTGTCCTCAGTGCAGGAAGAGATTCAGAGGCAGACCTTCACTGCAGAAGAATACAGATCTCTCTAACATTGCTGAAAAGCTGAAATCCTCGGCTGGTCAGGAGAAGAGAAAATGCTCTGAACACAACAGGACCCTGGAGTTATACTGCACAGAGGACTCCACCTGTATCTGTATGTTCTGCATGGTAGAAGGAGAACACCGGGGACATCAGGTGGAGAGGCTGGAGGTGGCCTCTGAGAAGAAGAAGAATAAACTAAGAAACGACTTGCAGACACTGAAATCAGAGAGAGAGAAGACTGAGAAGAGAGTCCAAAATCTGTGCAATCGCAGGAGAATAGCGAGGAAACACAGAGAAGACATACAAGGGCGACTCACCGCATTGTTCAAAGATATCAGGAAATGTCTGGAGGACCTGGAGAACCGAGTCCGGAGCGAGCTCTCCAGGCAGGCAGAGCAGGACTCAGTCTCCAATCTGATCCGGAATCTGGAACTAAAGATGGACGACCTCTCCAGGAAGATTGGACACATGGAGGAGCCAAACACGGCTGATCCACTAACTCTACTACAAGACCAGAACCCAGATAGATATACGGAGGAGAAGATTGGTCTACGATGGAATGAGACGAATGAACCAGATGAAGTTCTCACTTCAATCAGGTCACCCTTAGGTTTATCAGTGATGATACAGAAAGGTTTATCAGACACAATAAAAATGAAGAACATTAATTTCCCTGTGCTGCAGCCTGTAGGAATAACTCTGGATATAAATACAGCGGCTGATAATGTACAAATATTCTATGACTGGAAATCTGCCATGTCTACCGATGTGAGGCAGGAACGGCCGAACACTGCCAACAGGTTTGAGTCTTGTCAGGTCATGAGCACCAACACATTTTCTTCAGGGCAACATTACTGGATGGTGAAGACCAGTACTACAGGGGATTGGGCAATAGGGATGGGGTACTCCAGTATGAGGAGGAAGGGGGGCTCGATAGGAAAAAATGATAAGTCCTGGGGGGTCGGGAGGACAGGTCATTCATATCAGATGCTGCACAAGGATGAATCCAAGCTTCTGTCTCACACAATTACCTCTAACAGGCTAATAGTCTATCTGGATTACCAGGCCGGGCAGCAATCTTTCTACGAGATATCTGACCCCCCCCAATCTTCTCCACACTTTCACCGAGCCCCTCCATGTTGTGCTCCAAGTGAAAAAGGATTTTATTTATAACTCACACAGTCAGATTAGGGCGATCTAGAAGGACTTCTGGTGCAAACCCACGTTAGGACCAATCACATCTGTATAGACTTCAATCACATGTAAGATCCAGATTGTACAGATGTGGTTGGTCTGGAGCTGGACAGAATTTATAATTATGGATCTTTGGTCTGGGATTAGAGTTGGGGAATATTTTAACCCTTTCATACACAGTGGCCAGTACAGTGGACGGGTATTGGAAAGCTGTTTTCTTGTACATGCATGGGTTCTGATTGTATAGTTACATAATCAGCCAGTACAGTGGACTATCGTGTGTCACCCCCATACCCTGCCACCCAACCAATGGAAAGCCACTGTAAGTGCAACAAATATTTCTCAAGACCAAGATGGCCAATGGAAACTCAGAAAGACTGAGCAGCTTAGGAATATCTGTGCTAATCCTTCTACGGGATGAGATCCTTGGAAGCAAAAAAAAAAATATATGGTAGCTTCAAGTAACACCCAAAGAAACATATTAAGAGATTTTATTAGTATTGATTTTTACCTTCGACGGAAATTACAATGAATCATCTGTCCACTGAATTGGACATCATGCATGACTGGTTATGTTTCATCTACAATTCATACTGTTACTGGGACTAATTGAACATAATACAGCTGCAGCAACTGTTTTTCAGCTGTACATCAATTTATTTACGCTCTTAGAATGTAATTTGCGGATTTTGTAACAAAAACATCATGTTGTGCAGATACGTTCCATTAGGTGAGGAAGGCCCACGCACGCTGGATGTTTTGCTAGCTCTTGCAGACATCTTTCCTCCCGGCAGCAGCATTATGGCTTAAAACACTGCTCGACGCTTGAAGAAAAGTGTGTAACACGTTCGGCACATCAACTGTTTAGGGCGTTAATTCATTTCAAAGGTCAGAATAAATGATTATTCTAACCATTGAATTATCTATCGAGTTGAGCCTAGCGTTGACACGCGTTTCGAGCATTTTTTCTGCCAAAACGCAGCTGCTCCGGCATGCACTGGCAGTGCTTTCTTCTGCCTCTAAGAACTCATGTGAGAATGGACACATAGGGTAACATCCAGGGGCGTTTAGAAGCAAAACAAAAATTACAAAACCCACACCAAGCGCCCCTAGGATCCATGTTAAATACGTCCAGTGTGCATGAGGCCCAATAATCCATGTCGTTATATTTCGTAGCGCTCAAGGGCAGAGTATGATAGAAAGGCCCATAGGGTAGTAGAACAAATACCACCTAAATTATTACTTCAGTTAAAACCTCAAATGCATACCGTCCTCTTGACTGAAGAACTCCTTGGAAAATGAATGTTCAAAAAAATGTGTTATTCTTTGTTATGCCCAAAAAGTCATAAAAGTGCTGAGGGAAAAAAAACCTCCTGACTGCAACTTTCACAATTCATGCATGAAAGGTTCATGTACAATACAGATATTACAGATCCATCAATACAATACATGTATGCTCTCACCTCAACGACAACAACCTCCTCGGTCCCCTACAGTCCGGCTTCCGTCCCCTACACTCCACCGAAACCGCCTTACTCAAACTCTCCAATGACCTGCTAACCGCCAAAGCTAATGGCCACTATTCAGTGCTCCTACTCCTTGACCTCTCTGCGGCCTTCGACACAGTCGACCACCCCCTCCTCCTCAAAAAACGACACTCCTTCGGTCTCAGAGACTCCGCCCTCTCCTGGCTCTCATCCTACCTATCACAACGCTCCTTCAGCGTTACCTATAATGCTACCACCTCCCCCTCACTCCCCGTCTCTGTTGGGGTTCCTCAAGGCTCTGTCCTCGGGCCCCTTCTCTTCTCCATCTACACCTCCTCCCTTGGCCAACTCATACACTCTCACGGCTTCAACTACCACCTCTATGCCGACGACACACAAATCTATCTCTCAACCCCCCACCTCACCCCCTCGGTCTCCGCCCGAATCACACACCTACTGAGCGACATATCAGATTGGATGTCGCTCCACTTCCTTAAACTGAACCTCTCCAAAACAGAGTTTCTTGTCTTCCCCCCAGCCCGGATACCACCCCCCATTGACTTCTCCATCATGTCCAACAACGCCAATATCAAACCCGCCCCGCAGGCCAGAGTACTTGGTGTCATTTTGGACTCCAACCTATCCTTCCAGCCCCAAGTCCAATCTTTAACAAACTCGTGCAGACTCCACCTCCGCAACATGCAGACTCCACCTCCGCAACATGCAGACTCCACCTCCGCAACATGCAGACTCCACCTCCGCAACATCGCCAAAATCCGCACGTTCCTAACCCCAGAAACCACTAAACAGCTCATCTACTCCCTCATCATATCACGACTCGACTACTGCAACTCCCTCCTCACTGGCCTGCCTCGCCGCTGGCTATCCCCGCTTCAGTCCATCCTGAATACGGCTGCCAGACTCAATCACCTTTCCAACCGCTCCATCTCCGCCACCCCCCTCTGCCAATCCCTCCACTGGCCTCCATTCAGTGACCTCCACCCCCCTCTGCAATCCCTCCACTGGCTTCCGATTGCCCAACGGATCAAATTCAAAATCCTAACACTGACGTACAAAGCCGTCCACCATACTGCCCCGAACTACATCACTGACCTAATATCCACCCAACACGCACACTCCGCTCCTCACAAGACCTCCTTCTCTCTAGTTCCCTGGTCTCCTCCTCCCATGCCCGCCTCCAGGACTTCTCCAGGGTGTCACCCATCCTCTGGAACTCTCTGCCCCAACCCATCAGATTATCACCTACTCTCCTCTCCTTTAGGCGCACCCTGAAAACCCATCTCTTCAGGGAAGCCTACCCCACCCCCTGCTAACTTGCCGACCTCCTCCACTCTTCCTACCACCCCATCCCACACAGCTATCTCCTCCTGTGCCACCACCCCCTCCCTCCTAGATTGTAAGCTCCAAGGAGCAGGGCCCTCAATCCCCTCATGTATCACATTGTATTGGTATTGTTCTGTCACATGTTCTGTCCCCCCCTGTAATGTACAGCGCTGAGCGAACTATTGGCGCTTTATAAATACTGTATAATAATATTAATAAATATGGGGGGGGGGGTATATAAGCCTTCGTATACTACAATACACAGTGTATTTTGTATATATTTAGAGGAGATATTTGTACAGCTCATTATATAGATACACAATGACTATAGATATCCCGGGTTCAGGTGGGTGATTTTGTAGATACATTACAGATAGAACACCGATATTATACTGACACTTTATATTACAGATTTCTATAGAAGGATCCCCAGAGATATGTGATGGCCATCCATAGATTTCCATCTAAGGAATATTTTAATGTACAATACATATACAGTATATCTTAGTGAACAAAAGAAAAACAGAAAACCAAGAATTTAATATGAAGCATAAAAATGCATAATCACAAACCAAGGGGGGATAAAAACCGCCAAGAAGAGTCCATAATGACAGTCCAAAGTGATAACAGACCCTTAGTGAGGTAAGCTAACGCATTTCGGGAGACACTCCCTTCATCAGAGCTCTGTTCGTCTCCCGAAATGCGTTAGCTTACCTCACTAAGGGTCTGTTATCACTTTGGACTGTCATTATGGACTCTTCTTGGCGGTTTTTATCCCACTTTGGTTTGTGATTATGCATTCTTATGCTTTATATTACATTCTTGGTTTACAATGTTAATGCAGGAAGAGAGTGCGCCCCGGTTTGCTTTTGTTCACCAGTATCCAGATTTCCCGATCTTTAAGGGCTGCTCCTCTACGAATGTCCGTTTGTTATCTCAGTCTGCATGAAAATTTGAGCGCTGGTTTCGTTTGTTCATACAGTATATCTTCTATACATCCAGAGGAGAGATCCCGAAGGCTCATTATATAGATACAAAATGACTATATACTACAAATTCAGGTGGGTGAGTGTACATTAATATAGATATAATGTGAATATTACACTGACACTATGACACAGATTTACATACAGTGATCCCCAGAGGTGTGATGGCCATCCATGGATTTCCATCTGACTGAAGAATATTTTAGTGTACAATACATACACAGTATACAGATATATCTCAGCCAATCATTATTAATGATAAACACAGGTATGGTGGTGGGTGAGTGTATATTAATATAGATATAATGTGAATATTACACTGACACATTACAGATTTATATACAGTGATCCCCACAGAGATGTCATGGCCATCCATAGATTCCCATCTGATTGGAGGTCGCCATGTCTCGCAGATATCTCTGCCATTGGTTCCTGGTGGAGTCAGTGATTGGCCGGGCTGGATTTATATCTAAATGCCACTGACCCCCCAATAAAAGGGCGATGTCGGGGTGTCTGCCTCCACAGATGTAATGTGTGCTCAGCAATAATGATGTGATCACACATAGAAGATTGTATGGAAATGTCCAATCAGCATACAGCGTGTGTTTGGTACCATTATGGGTGACGGGTATATAATGTATACTGTATATTAGGCACAATGTATCTTTATCACATGTAATAAAATGTACCTTTGTGTCACACATGAGTACGCAGCTTCATTTTATAACTATTACAGGCAATGAATGGAATTATATTGAACCCCAGAGAGTGAATGATCCCTCAGGAATCCACCTGTAAGTGAATTTCTCTATCCGGGGTGGACCTGGTCTCCTCTCATCGTCTAGGTCGATGTATTGGAGGATCAGTCAATGCTGATCTGGTTGATACACCTACGCCATGCTGAGTGAATGTGTCTACAGTGCAAGATTCACCTTCATACAGATCGGGGGGACACCTTCCAGAACTAAAGACAGGAAATTAAAGATCTTCACTCCATGACTCAATACATAAATGTACCTCTTCCTTCACCAGCACCACCCACCCGCTCCGCTCGGTGTGTACTACACAATGCAATCACTGTCAGTATGCCTGACCCCTGTATGCAAAAAATGTGGAGAGAAATGATGTTTGTGACAAGATATTCGGGTTATAGGTGACTTCTACATTCTTCCTCCCCTACATGTAATAAATGGTCACAGATTTAGCAATGGCAGAACTGATGATTCACAAGGCAATGTAGGCAGAAGCCTAGGGCCCAAAGCATGTCCAGGGGGCCCAGCTACAACCCCCAGCTCCTGTAGTAAGCCAGTGGGATCACACAATTGGTCACAGATGAGGACCTGTCACTTCACAAGGGAGGAGGGACTTGTAGGCAGTTAGTGTCTGATGGGACCCCCCGGTACAGACAATGTCGGCGAGGTGACTTCTCTGGGCCTAATGCAATTCCTATCAATGTCATTAGAAAGGATTGGGGGGGGGGGGGGTTGATTGGGGCCCCATTCTGCTTCAATCTGTCTCTGTGGGTGCAGCCAATGGTGTACCTAGCATATCTAGCACCCAGAGCCAATCATTTTTTTAAAAACCCGACCCCCAGCACATACTAGAAATTAACTGAAACCCCGGACCCCGCATTCACTCTATCCCCTCTCCCCGGGCCCCGCGTTCCCTGTATCCCCTCTCCCCGGACGCCGCATTCCCTGTATCCCCTCTCCCCGGACCCCGCATTCACTGTATCCCCTCTCCCCGGACCCCGCATTCACTACATCCGCTCTCCCCGGACCAGGCATTCCCTGTATCCGCTCTTCCCGGACCCCGCATTCACTATATCCGCTCTCCCCGGACCCCGCATTCACTATATCCGCTCTCCCCGGACCCCGCATTCACTATATCCGCTCTCCCCGGACCCCGCATTCCCTGTATCCCCTCTACCCGGACCCCGCATTCCCTGTATCCCCTCTCCCCGGACCCCACATTCCCTGTATCCCCTCTCCCCAGACCCCGCATTCCCTGTATCCCCTCTCCCCGGACCCCGCATTCTCTGTATTCACCTCTCCCCGGACCCCGCATTCCCTGTATCCCCACTCCCCGGACCCCGCATTCCCTGTATCCCCTCTCCCCGGACCCCGCATTCACTCTATCCCCTCTCCCCAGACCCCGCATTCACTCTATCCACAGTCAGCAGTATATAGCAGTCTTTTGATTTCTATCAGTGTCCAGCAGAGCATGCAGAACCCCTGACCCTCTGTCTGGACAGTGCTCATTGGCCCTGTGCTGATCACATGCACTCTCCCAAGAAAAAAACCTCTTTAGCAATACACACTAAACTGAGCATGTGCAGAAAGTCTCCACATGATATGTCTTATCAGGAGGTAAGAGGGAGACACTGGAAGAAGGGGAGGATCAGAGAAGACAGGATCAGACTCAGGAGTGTGTGTCACAGAGAGTGCAGGGGCTGTGTATATCTCAGTGCTGGAGTCAGACATACGTATAACAGTGCGGAGCTCAGGAGCATGTAATGCCGAGTACAGAGCTCAGGAGTGCATAAAGCAGGGAGTGCAGGGTGTGGAATAGAATCAAACATGAACCCCTCCTCCCAGAATAAATTCACCTCCCCCCTCCTCCTTCCCTACCAGCCCATATACCATATATTTGCCCCCACAGACCCAATTCCGCTCCAGTACAGATACCACAGTCCCCCCCCCCATCCCACAGTATCCCACAGTACAGGCCCACCCCTGCCATAAAAATCCTTCTCCCTCAGTACAGACCACCCTGCCCCACCCTGTCTAGGCCCTCCCCCTCAGTATTGACCCCCCCACCCCCTCCGCAGCTGGGACCCCCCTTAGGTAAAGATCTACCCTCTCCCTTACCAGATGCAGGGGTGGTTCAGAGTGAGGGAAGCCCCTCCTCTTGGTTGTGTCATGTGACAGGAGCTGGGAATGAGTCTTCCCATGCACTGAACTGCTGCTGTAAGGCGTCCAGAAGCAGCACTGCGGTGCAAATACAACATGCACTGTACTGTCATGCAATGCACACAGAAAACAAAGTAAGGTAGCCGCCAGACATTTTTTACAATTCATTTACTGGAATCCCTGCATACACCTTGGGCGACCGCACCCTTCCCCTCCCCACCAAGGCACGACGTTGGGTGCAGCAGATACCTTCATTCAAAAATCAATTTCTGTGACCAACACAGAGCGAGTTCAGCAGACGGCTGTCAGTGCCGGGACTTATCTGCACGTCATCATCCTAACTTACTATATGTCAGAAGACTTGATGGTTTCCCGGCCAGTATGGGCAGATCACTGATCCTCATAGCATCTCCTCTACCCTATCCTTAGTCCAACTCTAGACATTACTGGGTATCCCCCATCTGTAGTCCAGAGGTCAGAGGCCAGTAGTGACGCAAAGGTCAGAGGCCAGTAGTGACGCAGAGGGCAGAGGCCAGAAGTGACGCAGAGTTCAGAGGTCAGTAGTGACGCGGAGGTCAGAGGCCAGTAGAGATGCAGAGGTCAGTAGTGACACGGAGGTCAGTAGTGACGCAGAGTTCGGAGGTCAGTAGTGACGCAGAGTTCGGAGGCCAGTAGAGACGCAGAGGTCAGTAGTGACACGGAGGTCAGTAGTGACGCAGAGTTCGGAGGCCAGTAGTGACGCAGAGTTCGGAGGTCAGTAGTGACGCAGAGTTCGGAGGCCAGTAGTGACGCAGAGTTCGGAGGTCAGTAGTGACGCAGAGTTCGGAGGCCAGTAGTGACGCAGAGTTCGGAGGTCAGTAGGGACGCAGAGTTCGGAGGTCAGTAGGGACGCAGAGTTCGGAGGTCAGTAGGGACGCAGAGTTCGGAGGTCAGTAGGGACGCAGAGTTCGGAGGTCAGTAGGGACGCAGAGTTCGGAGGTCAGTAGGGACGCAGAGTTCGGAGGTCAGTAGTGACGCAGAGTTCGGAGGTCAGTAGTGACGCAGAGTTCGGAGGCCAGTAGTGACGCAGAGTTCGGAGGTCAGTAGTGACGCAGAGTTCGGAGGTCAGTAGGGACGCAGAGTTCGGAGGTCAGTAGGGACGCAGAGTTCGGAGGTCAGTAGGGACGCAGAGTTCGGAGGTCAGAAGTGATGCAGAGTTCAGAGGTCAATATTAGGTAATGCAGAGGTCAGAAGCAGCACAAAGTTTAGAGGTCAGTAGTAACACAGGGTTCAGAGGTCAATAGGGACACGGAGTTCAGAGGTCAATAGTAAGGTAGAGTGAAGAGGTCAATAGTGATGCAGAGGTCAAAGGCCAGTAGATAGTGACCCTCTGTTTTTCTCTCTAGAATTGTGGTGGTTCTCTCTGTCCCCAATGTAAGCCTTTTTCCTTCCTTTCCCAGGTATAGTAGATAGAACCAAAATACTGGCCACAGCAGCAGGTACAGTTGCAAGAAAAAGTATGTGAACCCCTTGGGATTACGTGGAGTTTTGCATGAATTGGGCATAAAATGTGCTCTGAACGTCATCTAAGTCACAACAATAGAAGAACACAGTCTGCTGAACATAATACTACACAAACATTAGATGTTGCCATGGTTTAATTGCACATAACATGTAAACATTCACAGTGCAGGGAGGAAAAAGTATGTGAACCTTTGGACTTAATAACTGGTTGACCCTCCTTTGGCAGCAATAACCTCAACCAAACTTTTCCTGTAGTTGCAGATCAGACCTGCACAACGATCTGGAGTCATTTTGGACCACTCCTCTTCACAAAACTGTTTCCGTGTAGCAATATTCTTGGGATGTCTGGTGTGAATCGCTCTCTTAAGGTCATGCCACGGCATTTCAATGGGGTTGAGGTCAGGACTCTGACTGGGCCACTCCAGAAGGCGTATTCTGTGCTGTTGCAGCCATTGTTTTGTTGAATGACTTGTATGCTTTGGGTCATTGTCCTGTTGCATCACCCATCCTCTGCAGAGCTTCAGTTGGTGGACAGATGGTCGTACGTTTTCCTGCAAAATGTCTTGATAAACTCTGGAATTCATTTTCCCATCAATGACAACAATCCGTCCAGCCCTGAGGCAGCAAAGCAGCCCCAAACCATGATGCTCCCTCCACCATGTTTCACAGTGGGGATGAGGTTTTGATGTTGGTGTGCTGTGCCTTTTTTTCTCCACACATAGTGTTGTGTGTTCTTCCCAAACAACTCAATCTTGGTGTCATCTGTCCACAGTATATTCTGCCAGTAGTGCTGTGGAACATCCAGGTGCTCTTTTGCAAACTTCAAACGTGCTGCAATATTCTTTTTGGACAGCAATGGCTTCCTCCGTGGTGTCCTCCCATGTACTCCATTCTTGTTTCATGTTTTCCTTATTGTAGATGTGTCAACAAAAATGTTAGCATGTGCCAGAGATTTCTGTAGGTCTTTAGCTGACACTCTGGGATTCTTCTTTACCTCATGCAGCATTCTGCGCTGTGCTCTTGCAGTCATTTTTACAGGACGACCACGCCTAGGGAGAGTAGCAACAGTGCTAAACTTTCTCCATTTGTAGACAGTCTGTCTTACCGTGGACACATGAACATCAAGGCTTTTGGAGATACTTTTGTAACCCTTTCCAGCTTCATGCAAGTCCACAATTCTTGATCGTAGGTCTTCTGAGAGCTCTTTTCTGCGAGGCATGGTTCACATCAGACAGTGCTTCTTGAAACCAGTAAACCCAAAACAGGTGTCAGCAACACATCAAATATCATCACACTGATTGGAGTCAAGGTTGGCTCACTCCTGGCTCCAATTAGCTTTGAGAGAAGTCATTAAGTTAGGGCCTCACATACTTTTTCCTCCCTGCACTGTGAATGTTTACATGTTATGTGCAATTAAACCATGGCAACATCTAATGTTTGTGTAGTATTATGTTCAGCAGACTGTGTTCTTCTATTGTTGTGACTTAGATGACGTTCAGAGCACATTTTATGCCCAATTCATACAAAACTCCACGTAATCCCAAGGGGTTCACATACTTTTTCTTGCAACTGTAATCTCAGTCCTGCTACCCTGAGAAATAGGGAACTGCACCCCACCAATATTTCTACACTAATGTGAATGACAAGAACAAGTGCAGCACAGACATGAAACAGGGGAAATGAATGGTATTTCTAAACACTTGTGCACTGTAGGAGAGCACATTGCACCCATGGAGGCTATGCAACTGGCTTTCAATCTGAAGAGTTCTGCAATGCCTAATTGTGGACACAACACCTGCCATGTCTGCATTACAACGTCCTTAAATGAAAAATAGAAAAAAGAATGAAGATTACGAATGTCTCATTGCAGGATACACAGATTCCTCTACAACAATACCCAGACTTTTATTTAAGCACATCATGGAGGAGACAAGATTGGCAGTACCCTAAAGAAGATGATCCTGGAGTATTACTGCATGGACTGTCCGCAAGCTGTACATCATGAGTGTGTGTGAGTATATATATACATATATATATATATATACATATATATATATATATATATATATATATATATATATCCACAGGCTGATATTGCTATAAGAGGCCTAGGAGACTTGAGAAGGTCAGTGGAGAATCTCTTGGAGAGAGAAGTGAGGTCAGCAGGAAGGTAAGAGATCTGGCAGGGAAATGCGTTGGATTATAAGAGACAGTCCAAGTCTTGTTGTATGACACCAGAATAAAATGGTGGAAAGCTTCTTGAAAGGGATCTAAAAGGCCTTGTGGTCAGCCTCTGATCTGGAGAAGAAGCATGGGAGCTGGGCAACAAGAAATGGATCATAATGGGAGCTCCTATGACTGATGACAAAACGATGGAATCATTATCACAATTGCTTCTGTATCTAGCTGTGTCTTTCGATGATTAAACTGATGGGTGCTGATAATGGCCAAAGGGAGGTATGTCATTCAACTAGACCGCCCCCTCTACAATTTGAACTTTAGCAAACCAGTTTTACAACCAGATCTCAGCAGACTTTGCCCTTAACGATACGCTAGAAATATTCAGTTTCATTTCTTCACACTTTGTACAATGGCGTCTGCAGCTGTGGAAGATGATGTGACGTGCTCCATCTGCCTGAACCTTTATACCAATCCTGTGACAGTGAAATGTGGACACAACTTCTGCCGGGAATGTATTAAGACATATCTGGACACCAGAGAGAGAAATGGTGAAGATTACAGCTGTCCTCAGTGCAGGAAGAGATTCCGAGGCAAACCTTCACTGCAGAAGAATACAGATCTCTCTAACATTGCTGAAAAGCTGAAATCCTCGGCTGGTCAAAAGAAAAAATGCTCCAAACACAACAGGATCCTGGAGTTCTACTGCACAGAGGACTCCACCTGTATCTGTGTGGAGTGCAAGTATGAAAACCACAAGGAACATGAATTGCAGACACTGGAGGAGGCCTATAAGAAGATAAAAAACAAACTAAGTAATGATTTACAGAAACTGAGAGCAGAGAGAGAGAAGACTGAGAAGAGAGTTCAGGATCTGTACCAACACAAGAAAATGGCTACTAAACACACAGCTCAATTAAAAAAGGAAGCGAACACAATATTTCAAGACATCAGAAAATCTTTAAAAGACCTGGAGGACCGAGTCCAGAGTGAGCTCTCCAGGCAAGCAAAGCAGGAATCCATCTCCCGTCTGATCTGTGAACTGGAGCTACAGAAGAACAAGTTGTCCAAGGAGATTGAGCGCATGGAGGAGCTGAACATGGCTGATGAAATAACTCTACTACAGGACCAGGAAGCAGATGAACAGAATGAAGAGGACATGAGTCTACCTGTTACTGAGCCTTGTGAACCAGATACATTTGTTATTTTAATGATGTTACAGAAAACATTTTCAAAAATAGAAAGGAAAAGTCGTTTCCCTGTGCTGCAGCAGGGTACAAATATACGTCTGGATATAAAAACTGTGGCTGCAGATGTAGAAATATCTGATGACCAAAAAACTGTCAAATCAACTGATGAGATTCAGACACGACGGAACACTGCTGACAGGTTTAAGAATGGTGTGGTCTTAGGTATAAATGGGTTTTCTTCAGGGAAACATTACTGGATGGTGGAGGGCAGTACATCAGGGATGTGGGCAGTAGGGATGTGTTACCCCAGTATGAGCAAAAACCTGCAATGGATAGGAAAGAACAGCGAGTCCTGGGCAATCATGTGGTCTGGCAGTTCATATACTATGCAGCACAATGATAAAGGCAAACTCCTGTCTAACAAGATTTCCTCTAACAGGTTGTTAGTCTATCTGGATTATAAGGCCGGGCAGCTCTCCTTCTATGAGCTATCTGACCCCCTTCGTCTTCTCCACACCTTCACCACCACCTTCACTGAACCCCTCCATGCCGTATTCCAAGTGGCCAAATATATTGTTGATCAGTCGCACAGTCAGATTAGGATGCTCCAGAAGGACGCCTACTTCAGCCCCATGGTACCACCAATCACATTAACATAGACACCAATCACATGTACAAACCAGAATGTACAGATGTGCCTGAGCTGGACAGCATTGATCATTATAGAACTCTGGTCTGGGATCAGAGCTGAGGAATATTTGTATGTATATATACATACAGTATATTACAAAAATACATATATAAAAATATTATAGATTTAGCTGAGCAAATCAAGTCCATTGTTCACTAATAATAAATACAATACAGGTATGGTGTAGAGTATAAAAGGCTATTTATACTAGAACTATATATATCTTATATACAATTAGGGGAGATTTTATGGCTCATTATATAGATACAAAATGATTATATATTATGGGTTCAGGTGGGTGATTTTCTTTAATACAGATATAATAACATTTTTAGAATGCTATTTCATGTTTCATATTTATATAGAACAATCCACACAGAGATGTGATGACCATCAATAGTTTAATATCTGATTGGAGATTACCAGCAGACACCTATGACATTTGTTCTCAGAGAGTCAGTGATTGGCTGGGCTGGATTTATGTCCAATTGCCACTGACTCTCCTCCCCCCCCCCCCCCCCAACAAAAGGTCAATGTCAGGGTGTCTGCCCTCACTGACATAATGTGTGCTCAGGAATAATGTGTGTTAATATCATCATGTACATAGAAGATTGTATAGTAGATAAATGTGTAACCAGCGTATAGTTTGTGTTTAGACTGGTACAATAATAAGAGGTGTAGTATATGTAATGGGAATATAGGTCTATACATACAGCATTGCATCTGTATCTCATTTAATAAAATGTACCTCTATATCACATTATAGACAATGAATGGAATTATATTGAACCTCAGAGAGTGAATGATCCCTCAGGAATCCACCTGTAAGTGAATTTCTCTATCCGGGGTGGACCTGGTCTCCTCTCATCGTCTAGGTCGATGTATTGGAGGATCCAGTCAATGCTGATCTGGTTGATACACCTACGCCATGCTGAGTGAATGTGCATACAGTGCAGGATTCACCTTCATACAGATCAGGGGGACACCTTCCAGAACAAAAGACAGGAAATTAAAGATCTTCACTCCATGACTCAATACATAAATGTACCTTTTCTTAAACCCGCACCACCCACCCCGCTCCGCTCGGTGTGTACTACACAATGCAATCACTATCAGTGTGATCTCTGTAAGCGGAAATTTTGGAGAGAAATAGTGTGTGACAAGATAATCAGGTTATAGATAACTTTCGTATTTTTCCTTTCTTTACACTTTCAATAATGGGCATGATTAATACATATAGCAAACTAGGCAGAGCCTAGGGCCCAGTGGATATCCAGGGGCCCAGCTACAACCCCCGGCTCCTACAACAAACCAGGTGGACTCCACCATCAGGCAGAACTGTGCACTTCCCAGTCCCTTCACAAGGGGGGGTGTATTGGAGGCAATTGGTGTCTGATGGGGCCAGTCCAGATGGTGTAGATGGGACAATCCAATCCAATGGAGGGCCTGGGAGGCCAAATCTCCTACCTTACCCATTCTGTTTTAATAGATCTGTGAGTAGTGGGTGTTGAATTGTTGACATGTGTCAATGTAGCAGATACATTTATTCAAAATGAAATGCACGTTCCCAATGCAGGCGACTGTCATTGTGGAGGGCGTTATTTGCATGATATGATGGCACATATTATAATGCTGTATACAGTACAGAGAACATATGAGGACACTGGACCAGACCTCAGATCCTGGTTATACGGAATGACAGGGTACAAGGAGCAGAGCCCTCAATACACAGGACCAGGTCATACAAGCTTCCTGGGGTCGGCCTTCAACCCCCAGCCTCCAGATCTCACATAGACTCCTAACATCCGTCACCTAATGTCCCAAGAAGACAAAATGTTGTATATGTTTCAGAGAGCCACTGATAAAGGAAAAGAACTTAGGACATCTTGACTGTCCGGAGGTCTAGAATAAGGAGTTACTTCTAGATATACATCTAATAGATATCTTCTACCCACTGCAAAAGAAAACAAAAAGGCGCACTGACCTGGTGCATTTATCACACAGGGGGTTTAGTGATAAAAAACAAAGATTAAAATATACTCACAAATCAAGGTGACAATGAAGCTTAATAAATCACAAAGACAATGGTGAGAAGGACCCATGAGGTGGATTCCATCAAATGGACATCTTTCGGGAGTCTGGACTGGCTAATGCGTTTCGAGGGCAAACCCTCTTCCTCAGAGGGCTGAGGATAGCTAGATATCTTCTACCGGCAGAGGCCAGTAGCCTCTATAAATGAATGAGAACATGGCTGGGACACAACATAGATGGTTGGAATCTTGGCCGATTCAGCAGGGACAGGTCGAGATTCAAACCATCTATGGACAGGCTGATTGTACCCAAGTCAATCCATCAATCAACTTGTGTACAACAAACATGTCGGATTCTAAGCATGCAATTACTGCCAGCAGTTATAGCCGCTATCAATAATCACTGTGCTCTCCCAGCAGGGACTGTTGGCTTTTCCCGAAACATTGGTCACCAGGACTAGCAGAAATGGTGAATCTCCCCTCTGGGGGCACACACTATTCACCACTCTTGGTTGGCTTTTCCTGGAACATTGGTCACCAGGACTAGCAGAAATGGTGAATCTCCAGTCTGGGGGCACACACACTATTCCCCACTCTTGGTTGGCTTTTCCCGGAACATTGGTCACCAGGAGTAGCAGAAAAGGTGAATCTCCCCTCTGGGGGCACACACACTATTCACCACTCTTGGTTGGCTTTTCCCAGAACATTGGTCACCAGGACTAGCAGAATAGGTGAATCTCCCCTCTGGGGGCACACACACTATTCCCCACTCTTGGTTGGCTTTTCCTGGAACATTGGTCACCAGGACTAGCAGAAATGGTGAATCTCCAGTCTGGGGGCACACACACTATTCCCCTCTCTTGGTTGGCTTTTCCCGGAACATTGGTCACCAGGAGTAGCAGAAAAGGTGAATCTCCCCTCTGGGGGCACACACACTATTCACCACTCTTGGTTGGCTTTTCCCAGAACATTGGTCACCAGGACTAGCAGAATAGGTGAATCTCCCCTCTGGGGGCACAAGCACTATTCACCACTCTTGGTTGGCTTTTCCCAGAACATTGGTCACCAGGACTAGCAGAATAGGTGAATCTCCCCTCTGGGGGCACACACACTATTCACCACTCTTGGTTGGCTTTTCCCAGAACATTGGTCACCAGGAGTAGCAGAATAGGTGAGTCTCCAGTCTGGGGGCACACACACTATTCACCACTCTTGGTTGGTTTTTCCCGGAACATTGGTCACCAGGACTAGCAGAAAAGGTGAATCTCCCCTCTGGGGGCACACACACTATTCACCACTCTTGGTTGGCTTTTCCCGGAACATTGGTCACCAGGACTAGCAGAAAAGGTGAATCTCCCCTCTGGGGGCACACACACTATTCACCACTCTTGGTTGGCTTTTCCCGGAACATTGGTCACCAGGACTAGCAGAAAAGGTGAATCTCCCCTCTGGGGGCACACACACTATTCCCCACTCTTGGTTGGTTTTTCCCGGAACATTGGTCAACAGGACTAGCAGAATAGGTGAATCTCCCCTCTGGGGGCACATCCCCTTCACCACTCCTTCCAAAACAAAGAAAGTTTGTTTTTTTGAAAAAACTTTTAAATTAAATGGTGAGATCATCTTCTGTAATGGCCGGGGTCCTCTCTTGAAGAATTCTGTCCTGCAGAGTTACCATTTTTAAAATGTTAGAGGATGGCTGACCTCGGCTCTGCAGAAAAGCCTCCATATCTGTGGAACGCGGCCTGCCGCCATCTGACAGTTTCCGATCGGAATGTCTGGGTAATGGCACTCGGGGGAGGAGGCTGGGAGAGATCGCTCTTCATCAAGTGCGAAGTACTCGGCTCCCACGAGGATGTGCAAATGAGCCAATTCTTGTGCAGTGGCCAATGATCCGTGCCGATCCCATGTTTGCCAAGTCCCGCTGCGACCACTTAATGTCTGCAAACAACTCTGACAATGTTTCTGACAGCCTGACCAGCACAGAGAGGGTTAATGAGATAGG
Organism: Staurois parvus; assembly: GCF_062004578.1. Classification (NCBI taxonomy): domain Eukaryota; kingdom Metazoa; phylum Chordata; class Amphibia; order Anura; family Ranidae; genus Staurois; species Staurois parvus. The sequence goes on from NW_028321433.1 coordinate 56,252, forward strand.
AAATAATGAGACCTCACAGAGAGGACCATTGGCTCACCTTGTCATGGTGAACTCTGTAGCTCAACTTCTCTCTTTAGAGTTCCTCAAGGGCCACAGCTAGTGCTGGAGAATAACAGTCCTTTGCGAAATAAAATCTCGGCCCACCCAACACAGATATTTCAGTTATAGATGGAGCCTGGTGGGTTGAGTCACCTGCTGTCTTCAGGCACCTTAAAAGTGGAGGGGGCTTCAATGGCTCTGATGTCATTGCTCAATAATCCCCCTCAGCAGACAGTGAGCCTGGAGGAGGTGTGAGCGCAGTGTGTGACGAGACGTAGGACGAACAGCTTATCTCACCGCCAAGCAGTCAGGAAATTAAATGTTTTCAAAGCCAATTCCAGCAGATATGAAACCGCAGATTCGGCCTCCTCTGTGCAACCCCCCTGGGGGTCCAACCAGAGTCTCCAGACCTCTTCAGCATTGTTGTTGGAGGCCTTTCCCAGAACACAGCTGACTTCCTGTCTAGTAATCAAAGAATAATACCATTAATTGTCACTTTTCAGCCACTTGTAGCCTAAAATGGCCGATTTTAGAACAAAGGGCCGGAGGGAGTCGCTAATGACTGGACGGCCGAAGGGAGTCGCCAATGACTGGACGGCCGGAGGGAGTCGCCAATGACTGGACGGCCGGAGGGAGTCGCCAATGACTGGACGGCCAGAGGGAGTCGCCAATGACTGGACGGCCAGAGGGAGTCCCCAATGACTGGACGGCCAGAGGGAGTCCCCAATGACTGGACGGCCAGAAGGAGTCCCCAATGACTGGACGGCCAGAAGGAGTCACCAATGACTGGACGGACTGAGGGAGTCACCAATGACTGGACGGCCGGAGGGAGTCACCAATGACTGGACGGCCGGAGGGAGTCACCAATGACTGGACGGCCGGAGGGAGTCACCAATGACTGGACGGCCGGAGGGAGTCACCAATGACTGGACGGCCGGAGGGAGTCACCAATGACTGGACGGCCGGAGGGAGTCACCAATGACTGGACGGCCGGAGGGAGTCACCAATGACTGGACGGCCGGAGGGAGTCACCAATGACTGGACGGCCGGAGGGAGTCACCAATGACTGGACGGCCGGAGGGAGTCACCAATGACTGGACGGCCGGAGGGAGTCACCAATGACTGGACGGCCGGAGGGAGTCACCAATGACTGGACGGCCGGAGGGAGTCACCAATGACTGGACGGCCGGAGGGAGTCACCAATGACTGGACGGCCGGAGGGAGTCACCAATGACTGGACGGCCGGAGGGAGTCACCAATGACTGGACGGCCGGAGGGAGTCACCAATGACTGGACGGCCGGAGGGAGTCACCAATGACTGGACGGCCGGAGGGAGTCACCAATGACTGGACGGCCGGAGGGAGTCACCAATGACTGGACGGCCGGAGGGAGTCACCAATGACTGGACGGCCGGAGGGAGTCACCAATGACTGGACGGCCGGAGGGAGTCACCAATGACTGGACGGCCGGAGGGAGTCACCAATGACTGGATGGCCGGAGGGAGTCACCAATGACTGGACGGCCGGAGGGAGTCACCAATGACTGAATGGAGTGAGGGAGTCACTGGTGACTGGACACCCTGCAAAATCACTGATGAATGGATGTCAGGGGAGTTATTGATTAAAAAATTTGTAGCACATTTTTTTTTCAAAGTAATCTGCAATAATATTTACATTATGTGCTCAATTAAAATCAATTAAAAGTATAAATCATGTGACCCTCAGCACTAAAATACATGTAAGTTAGCTGTGCTATCAGCCCAAGGCTTATTATTCTGTTGAGTCAGTCTTGTGATTTGTGCAGCCAATAAGATTGCTCTGCTTCCACCTAGTTTGTCATTTCTACTTCCCAGGTCACCTCGCTGCTACAGAAGTGATGATGCGGAGTCATTGCTGGAGGTGGAGAGGTGACACCGGAAGCAGGAAATAAGTGTGGTCACCGGTTTGCAGAGTGGTTCCATTGGCACGGCGACATCTGAGTATTTAGCTGCCTGGAGCTCCTGGATTCCTCGGCAGAAACATTTCCACATAACACACCAATATTGACACACCGACAAGAACATAACGAGGTACCGCAGAGACTGCGTCCAGAATAAACACTGTCACCCCGATGGCTGCCAGCACGGCAGAACAGGTCTCACCGGTCACTGAGCCAGCCACGCCCACAAGTGACATCGTCCTTTCTATTCGCTATCATTGGTCACAAAGGTTAAGAAACAATTTTTACAGCAAATTCTAGAAGCATCCATAAAGCAGCTCAGATGTCAAACGGAAGGTGTCAACTCGTTATCGACATTCTTCGGCACCTTCACACAAGTATGATTGGCCGCAGGACGCAGAGGGTTAAATCTCCGGGGCCGGTTGTACAATCCGCCGTTTATCCGATGCGCAGAAGAGAGAAGCTTTTTGTTTCCATCAACGGCTAAAGACTTAACCAAATGACAGGAACACATTAAAGGTTTAAATGATTAAATTACAATTCATTAATGAGATGTAATCAATGAAATGCATGCCAGGCTTAATTCCCATCTCCCTCCTGTGACTTCTACCTCTTCGGGCTCGTAGCCCTGACCGGATCGATTTAACATGGAAGAGAGACGAAGCCGCCTAAGCCGGCTCTAATCTGATAGCCATGATACCATGCGTTTAAATCGCCGGATAAAAGCCTCGCATGGCCCGGCCAGAGGTCATGTGCCCTGTGGGTGCAGATGGAGGAACACACATGGTGCCATCTGGGGTCATCCTGGAGTTCCGGCACCTATGCCCCCAAAGCTTCCCTTTCTCCACTGACCCTTCCTGGCCATGTCTGGCCCCTGTGCGCCCCTCTGTATCCCCCCTACTATCCCAAGTCTAGTGTTCCTTTCCAAAAATAGAAGATCTCCAATTTTTCTGCTTCAATGTTTTTATTGAAATTGAACATGCGGATAGGTAACGATACAGCCAAAGGTCCTTGATGGCCATGCAAATAGGTCTCACGGCGCAGGCGAGACACAGAAATGACACACAAGTATCATACATCAGCAACATGTAGGTGCAGCCAAGTATCCCAATCCAGCCTTGTATGGGAAGTACCAGGATAGGTCAACCGCAGGGACAAAGGGATGTAAAAGCAGATTCTGTGGGAGCAGTCCAAATGCGTCAGAGCCCGAGGTCTGCTCCCCTATATATCAGGCAGAAGAACAGGGTGCTACACATGGTGCCTTAAAATCATATGACATCAAAGGGGGGAACCGAGGAAGAAAAGATAGAGCAGAAGAAAGAAAAGGGGGGTAAGAGAAGGAAATCAAAGGCAGAGACATACCCCACCCACGCAACAGGCCCACTGAAGCTCTCCAAATTTCAAGGATTGGCATTGCTGTACATGAGCCACTGTGACCTGCATACAGGGAGACCCAAGGACAGGGAGCCCATGAGCTCATTTGACCTGAGGACTGGGAGCCCATGAGCCCATGTGACCCAAGGACTGGGAGCCCATGAGCCCATGTGACCCAGTGACCCAGTGACAGAAGCCCATGAACCAATGTGACCCAAGGACTGGGAGTCTGTGAGCCCATGTGACCCAGTGACAGAAGCCCATGAACCAATGTGACCCAAGGACTGGGAGCCCATGAGCCCATGTGACCCAGTGACCCAGTGACAGAAGCCCATGAACCAATGTGACCCAAGGACTGGGAGTCTGTGAGCCCATGTGACCCAAGGAAAGGGAGCCCATGAGTCCATTTGTCCTGAGGACAGGGAGTCCATAAACTAATGTGACCTAAGGACAGGAAGCCCATGAGCCAATGTGACTAAGGGACAGGGAGCCCATGGGCCAAAGTGACCCAAGGACAAGGAGCCTATAGGCCAAAGTGACCCCAGGAAAGGGAGCCCATGGGCCAAAGTGACCCGAGGACAGGGAGTCCATGGGCCAAAGTGACCCCAGGACAGAAGGCCTATGGGCCAAAGTGACCCCAGGAAAGGGAGCCCATGGGCCAATGTGACCCGAGGACAGGGAGCCTATGGGCCAAAGTGACCCCAGGAAAGGGAGCCTATGGACCAAAGTGACCCCAGGAAAGGGAGCCTATGGGCCAAAGTGACCCCAGGAAAGGGAGCCCAAGGGCCAAAGTGACCCGAGGACAAGAACCCCATGGGCCAAAGTGACCCAAGGACAAGGAGCCCATGAGCAAATGTGACCCAAGGACAGTGAGCCCATTTCCCCAAGGACAGGGAGCCCATGAGCCAATGTGACCCGAGGACAAGGGAGCCCATCGGCCAATGTGACCTGAGATACAGCTACCCCAGGGGGGAGAGAATAATGTATGCCCTCCATTGGCCACATCACAAGCATAGTCACAGAGGGATCACCCCTTCTGAGGACGTATTTTTATACGCAACGCGTCAAGGAGGAGCCCCACTACCCAGTGACGTCACGCCGCCAGATCAAGGAGGTCTGGCGGCCACCATTTCCTACTGACTGGTTAGTAACATTGGCAGCACTGACTAGCTACACCTGATTGTTTACAGAGAGTGTTTCATGCTTCGCTCACCTGATTTTTATTTACATGTGTGTACACCTTTTTATTCATATTTAGAACTCCCTTAATAAACGACAAGAGTTCTACACTATGAGATTCCTACTTCTTGCTCGACCATGAGCATTTAAACCCTCAGGACCTAGGTCCCATCCGGCTGGAGGATGGATTAATTCCCCTATGACCAGACCATCCATGAGAGGAACCTCTGAGTGACCTCACCTTAAACACCCACACCATCAGAGGGAAAGATGTCCAGACCAGGTTCCATTGAAGGGAGATCTCCAGGCCGGCAAATGTTGGCTAAATGCGCATTAAGATTGCGCTTCTGGTGAGTTTGCAATCCCACTAATCTATCGCACACCACCGGATGATAAGCACTTCCCACTATTTGGTTGATTCCAGTATATATGCGCACAACCTGGTGGAACAGCACCTTCACGTCACAGAGATTGCTTATTGGGACTTTTATATCCATTTATATTTATTGTTTTGATTGTCTTTTATGATTTTAATTAGTTTAACCACTTGCCCACCGGGCACTTATACCCCCTTATTTACCAGGCCAATTTTCAGCTTTCAGCGCTGTCGCATTTTGACAATTGCGCAGTCATGCAAGATTGTACCCATATGAAATTTTTATTATTTTTTTCTCACAAATAGAGCTTTCTTTTTAATCACTGCTGGGCACTTTACTTTTGTGCTATAAGCAAAAAAAGTGCAAAAAAATTTGAAAAAAAAAAAAAAGTTTCTTTGTTTCTATTATAAAATTTGCAAACAGGTAATTTTTCTCCTTCACTGATGTGCGTTGATGAGGCAGCACTGATGGGCACTAATAGGCGGCACTGCTAGGCAGCACTAATGAGGTGTCACGGATAGGTGGCACTGATATGCTGCACTGATTGGTGGCACTGATAGGCGACAGTGATAATGGGTACCGATAGACAGCACTGATAGGTGGCACTGACTGGCGGCACTGCTGGGCACTGACTGGCGGCACTGCTGGGCACTGACTGGTGGCACTGACTGGCAGCACTGCTGGGCTGCACTGATGGGCACTGGTGAGCACAGGTGGGTGGCACTGGTGGTCACAGGTGGGTGGGCACTACTGGGAACAGGTAGGTGGCACTTCTGAGCACAGGTGGTGACACTGCTGGGTGGCACAGGTGGGTGGAACTTGTGTGTGGCACTGCTGGGCACCGATCCCCGCTCTGACAACTGCCGTTTTTCGAGAACCGGCATTTGCATTTCCCGGTGATCAGCGTGTCATTGGACACGGCTGATCACGTGGTAAAAGGCCGCTGTGATTGGGCTTTTACCACGTCATGTGATCAGCTGTGTCCGTAGGACACAGCGATCACGGAGATCGCCGGGGGCGCGCAAGAGAGTGCGTTCTAGGAGGACATCATATGACGTCCACCCAGAACTGGCCGGCCGCGGTGCAGCCGTCATTCGGCCATCTGCGGTCGGCAAGTAGTTAAAGACGATGAGTTTTTAATACTTGGATTGCTTTATGCGCTGCACCTTCCCTTAGCACATTTCATCAGATTGAGGTTCCTTTTTTGGTGCATATAGCTGCTATTTTTGGTAGCGCTCGCTGATTCTCTTTGTGTTATAGTCACAGAGGGGGCAGCGGCCAAATGGACATCTCCACAGACCACACTCCCCAGGACTCACCAGGATTCACCAGGACTCACCAGTAACGTGCCCCGTCCAATCTCTAACAAAGTCTTTCAACATTCCGGCGCTCTCCCTGCAATGACGCATCCGATGTTACCGAAACGGTTCACTGTGACGGTACAATTATCGGTGACTCCATCACCACCACAAAGGACAGAAACCGTCTGAGGAAATGATTGGGCAATCTGTGATAAGATGGTGGTCTATTGTGACCACAAACATCAGATACATTGTGACAACGATCATCCTGATCGACCAGCAAGACAGAGGACGCCGTATATATGGGAGAATCATGTCTGTGGGCAATGTGACCCCAACAGGCGACCACACTTATCGGAAGCAGACAAATCAATGATGAATTCTAGAGATCAGTGAAATTTTGAATGAAATTGAATCTAAACCCTAAAAACAAAAAAAAAGTCATATATTGCAGCCTACCAGTCCTTAGATGTGCCGGTTGCATTCGTTTTCTTTTTCCACCTTTATTTTAACCTGTTGATCCCGCCACTAACTCACCTCCTGTGCTAAGGTGACAACGCTCACGCATCTGCCTAATCTTGGGAAGAGCGATGTGATCACCTCATTGAGGGACTACAGGACACCTCCCCCTCTCCTTATTGTGGTTACGTAGGGGACAGTGTTCTGTTGTGAGAAAGTTGATTACAATGTTTGAGATTTCAGTTCAGATCACAGGAAGTGACAAGGACACTGGATTTGGGGCAGGATCAACAGGATCTTTCTGTACTCGTAGAAATTGCAGTTAGCCTAAAAAATAAAAACTAAGGCAGCCAACACATGTAAGGACAGAGGAGCTGCAATATTATTTTTTTTTTCAACTAGATATTCTTTAACCCTTTCCAACAGCTTCCACCAACCCACTCAGAACAGATGACTGAGTGTGAAAGATGTCAGTCACAATGCTGGGATGAATAAATAAGTATCCTCCCACCACGAAACAGTGGAACATATATGTAGGCACAAAGTCATACAGTGCAGGAAATGTGTATTTCCCCCCCGATGGTGAATGTTCGCCCCTCACACAGAAATGATCGGTCTAACAATGGAATGTTCGCCCCTCACACAGAAATGATCGGTCTAACAATGGAATGTTCGCCCCTCACACAGAAATGATCGGTCTAACAATGGAATGTTCGCCCCTCACACATAAACGATCGGTCTAACAATGGAATGTTCGCCCCTCACACAGAAATGATCGGTCTAACAATGGAATGTTCGCCCCTCACACAGAAACGATCGGTCTAACAATGGAATGTTCGGTGTAACACTGAGAGACAGAATACAACAACAAATTCAGCAGAAATGCGTCTAACAAACAGGGGCGGACTGACAAGTCATGGGGCCCCCAGGAAATAGGGGATCATGGGGCCCGTGTCCTTGCCCAAACTCAAAAAAGCCTATGAAAAAGGTACCAGGGGCATCTCATGGGGCCCCCTACTGACCACGGGCCCTCGGGCAGTGCCCGAGTTTCCAAATGGTCAGTCCGCCCCTGCTAACAAATGATGACTGATCTGCATGTTCATGAGGGTAAGAAGGATTTGATCCCCTATCATTCAGCAGGATTTCTGGCTCCCAGGTGTCTTTCATACAGGTAACAAGCTGAGATTAGAAGAAGTCTCTTAAAGGGAGTGCTGCTAATCTCATTGTGTTACCTGTATAAAAGACACCTGTCCACAGGAGCCATCAAACCATCAGATTCCAAACTCTCCACCATAGCAAAGACCAAAGAGCTGTCCAAGGATGTCAGGGACAAGATGGTAGACCTACACAAGGCTGGACTGGGCTACCAAACTATGGCCAAGCAGCTTGGTGAGAAGGTGACAACAGTTGGTGCAATCATTCACAAATGGAAGAAACACAAAACAAGTGTCAGTCTCCCTAGGTCTGGTGCACCATGCAAGATCTCCCCTCGTGGAGTGTCAATGATCATGAGAACAGTGAGGAATCATCCCAGAACTACACGTGAGGATCTTGTCAATGATCTCCAGGCAGCTGGGACCACAGTCACCAAGAAAACAATTGGTAACACACTACGCCGACAAGGACTGAAATCCTGCAGTGCCCGCACGGTCCCTCTGCTCAAGAAAGCCCATGTCCAGGCCCGTCTGATGTCTGCCACTGAACATCTGAATGATGCAGAGGAGGACTGGTGGGAAGTGTTGTGGTCAGAGGAGACCAAAATCCAGCTCTTTGGCATCAACTCAACTCTCCGTGTTTGGAGGAGGAGAAATGCTGCCTATGACCCCAAGAATACCATCCCAACTGTGAAACATGGTGGTGGAAACACTCTGCTTTGGGGGGGTTTCTGCTAAGGGGACAAGACAACTGCACCGCATCAAAGGGACGATGGACGGGACAATGTACCCTCAAATCTTGGGTGAGAACCTTCTTCCCTCAGCCAGGGCATTGAAAATGGGTGGTGGATGGGTGTTCCAGCATGACAATGACCCAAAACACACGGCCAAGGCAACAAAGGAGCGGCTCAAGAAGAAGCACATTAAGGTCCTGGAGTGGCCTAGCCAGTCTCCACACCTTCATCCGATGGAAAATCTGTGGAGGGAGCTGAAAGTTCGAGTTGCCAAACGTCAGCCACCAAACCTTAATGACTTGGAGAGGATCTGCCAAGAGGAGTGGGCCAAAATCCCTCCTGAGATGTGTGTGAACCTGGGGGCCAACTACAGGAAACGTCTGACCTCTGTGATTGCCAACAAGGGATTGGCCACCAAGTACTAAGTCATGTTTTGTGAAGGGGATCAAATCCTTCTTTCCCTCATGAACATGCAGATCCGTCATCATTTGTTAGACGCATTTCTGCTGAATTTGTTGTTGTATTCTGTCTCTCAGTGTTACACCGAACATTCCATTGTTAGACCGATCGTTTGTGTGAGGGGCGAACATTCCATTTTTAGACCGATCGTTTCTGTGTGAGGGGCGAACATTCCATTGTTAGACCGATCGTTTCTGTGTGAGGGGCGAACATTCCATTGTTAGACCGATCGTTTCTGTGTGAGGGGCGAACATTCCATTGTTAGACCGATCGTTTCTGTGTGAGGGGCGAACATTCCATTGTTAGACCGATCATTTCTGTGTGAGGGGCGAACATTCCATTGTTAGACCGATCGTTTCTGTGTGAGGGGCGAACATTCCATTGTTAGACCGATCATTTCTGTGTGAGGGGCGAACATTCCATTGTTAGACCGATCGTTTCTGTGTGAGGGGCGAACATTCAGCATCAGCTGGGGAGCAAATACACATTTCCTGCACTGTACGTGTATGTAGGAATATACAACCACACGTGTATGTAGGAATATGCAGCTGTACGTGTATGTAGGAATATGCAGCCGTACATGTATGTAGGAATATGCAGCCGTACATGTATGTAGGAATATACGATACGTGTATGTAGGAATATACAAACATAGGTGTATGTAGGAATATGCAGCCGTACATGTATGTAGGAATATGCAGCCGTACATGTATGTAGGAATATGCAGCCGTACGTGTATGTAGGAATATGCAGCCGTACGTGTATGTAGGAATATGCAGCCATACGTGTATGTAGGAATATACAACGATACGTGTATGTAGGAATATACAGCCATACGTGTATGTAGGAATATGCAGCCATACGTGTATGTAGGAATATACAGCCATACGTGTATGTAGGAATATACAACGATACGTGTATGTAGGAATATACAACCATACGTGTATGTAGGAATATACAACCATACGTGTATGTAGGAATATACAGCCATACGTGTATGTAGGAATATACAGCCATACGTGTATGTAGGAATATACAGCCATACGTGTATGTAGGAATATACAGCCATACGTGTATGTAGGAATATACAGCCATACGTGTATGTAGGAATATACAGCCATACGTGTATGTAGGAATATACAGCCATACGTGTATGTAGGAATATACAGCCATACGTGTATGTAGGAATATACAGCTGTACATGTATGTAGGAATATACAGCCATACGTGTATGTAGGAATATACAGCTGTACATGTATGTAGGAATATACAGCTGTACGTGTATGTAGGAATATACAGCCGTACGTGTATGTAGGAATATACAGCTGTACATGTATGTAGGAATATACAGCCATACGTGTATGTAGGAATATACAGCTGTACATGTATGTAGGAATATACAGCCATACGTGTATGTAGGAATATACAACCATACGTGTATGTAGGAATATACAGCCGTACGTGTATGTAGGAATATACAGCTGTACATGTATGTAGGAATATACAGCTGTACATGTATGTAGGAATATACAGCTGTACATGTATGTAGCCATATACAATCAAACGTAACCATATGTGTATGGCTGGCAAGGAGTTAAAAAGCAATTCAGTTGAATGTTGGCACCAACAAGCGGTGTGAATAGTGAGGAAGGTTGACTTCCAACAATAACAACTGGAGAGCCTCCAAGACCTTCCGGCTGGATCCACCTTTACACCTGAGATAGGGAGCCATAGACGCTTGTGTTATGTTGTGCTCCTGTAACGCATGGTAATGCACTGTGTTGGTGCAGCGAGGAAGGCTGCTCTCCACCCCAGTACACATCCCCATGTAATCCCACCGGTTGTATACATGGGAACGCTGTATGCGATGTATTATATTGCCTATACAGTGAAGCTGCATTCTTTCCTGCATTGGGGGGCTCGGGCCTGCTCCCGGGGAATGGGCTGCTTTAATGCAATGACCACGGGGTGAGG
>NW_028321434.1:0-107500 GCF_062004578.1 Staurois parvus
CCCCAGTTCCCTGGAAGCTCAGGCAAGCTTTAAAAATTCTGCACTTCAAATGGATGTAGAAAAAGGAAGTTTTACAGATAAACAGGTACACCTTATGTAGGAGGATTTGTTTCATCTCTGTGTATCACCTGAGACCAGTCACTTCACAGAGTATATGTAAGGGTTTACATTAAAGGAAACACACACTTTAAATCATGTCACCCTGCGGACAGGGTAGTCTTAGAAGGCCATGTAGTTTTCTAAAGATTAGATAGTAAAACAAAAATTGCAGGTAAGGTAAAGAAAAATAATAAAGTATTCTAAATGCTTATTCACATTGGGTTTTTCTTTTCCATAAATGATTTGCACTCACTTGGTGTGTGCCTTTAAACGTGCTGGAAAATTTGACTACTCCAGGAAGAGTCAATTCTTTAGCACTGCCCCCTCCTTCAATAAACGTCCCAGCCCTCACCTTTTCTGGGAGTATCTAATTACGGTCTGTGCTGGCCCAGCTCTTTTACCCTTTTTTGGGCTTTTGGATGGTAATAAAATGGAGGCTTTTACAGGTAAATAACATATATTAAAGCTGGACTCCAGATAGAATCTTTAATATTATATATATATACACACACACACATACATACATACACACACACATATATACACACATATATACACACACAATACTAAATATTTCTTTTTTAATCCTGCAAAAAAAAATAAAAAAAATTTAAAAAAATGATATATATATATATATATACATACATACATATATACATATATACATACATATATATATACATACATATATATATATATACATACATATATACACACATACATACATACACACATATATACACACATACATATATATATATATACACACATACATACATACACACATACATATATATATATATATACACACATACATATATATATATATATATACACACAGGGCTTTTTTTCTCAGAGGAAAGGTGGTGGAACTCCCCCACCCAAACCTGGCCACGCCCCCATCAAACCCTAGGACCACCCCTTTAGAGAACAGGAATGCAAGTAAAATTTGGGAGGGGCTATAAAAGTAAATGTATGGAATTAACACCGCCCCCCCCCCCACATTAGTAAGAATAGCGAGTAACACTGCCCCCCCCCCCCACATTAGCAAGAAAAGCGAGAAAAATTGTATCGCCGCTCCTTACCTGATGCTGACGATCCGCGCTATGGTAGGATCGACGAGCAGAGGGCGTGATGACGTCAGCGCGCACCGCCGGGTGTACTAAGATACACCTTTCCTATGGGGGTGGCCGCGCGCCCCCGATGTTTACACGCTGGCGGTAGAGGGGGGGGGGTGAAGCGTGCATGTCCCCGCTCACCGGCTGTGAGCAGCGGCAGTGACAGGTGCCGGGCACGCGCAAGCATGACATAAACAAGCCGCGTCCGGCACCTGTCACTTTCGCTGCTCTGCATAGCTTGTCAGCTCTGCAGAGGCAGTCGGTGAGCGGGGACAAGAAGAAAAAGGTGGCGGAACGCAGTACCGCCGCGTTCCGGCAGAAAGAAAGCCCTGTATACACACATACATATATATATATACACACACACACACACACATACATATATATATATACACACACACACACACACATACATATATATATATACACACACACACACACACACACACACACACACACACACATACATATATACACACACACACACACATACATATATACACACACATATACATACATACATACATACACACACACATACATATACATACACACACACACACACACACACACACACATTACTTATATTGGTCCAGCTTGGCCCAGTCTAAGTAAACTCTGTCCACTTCCTCATCGGCCCCTCAGGTATAATCAACGTAGTAGTCAGTGCTGCTACAGTCATAGCCACAATCCTCTGTGTCCTGTGCCAAGCAACTTTTCCTCTGCATAATGACAATGGTGTCACTTGCTTGGCACTGCCACCAGTCACAGAATGCCTTTTTTTTTGTCACCGTCTACAAGGCATTTTCTGATTGGACAAGGTGGAGATGGTGTGGTCGCTGCCCTCCTCACCACCTTGTTCAATAAGAGAACATCTTATGTTTACTGAAAAAAATGCAGGGCACTCTGTAAATGGCAGCAGTGCTTGACAAACCACCCCCCCCCCTCCACTGGGGTCAGTGTGCAGTGGGAAACCTGCTAGGCACAGGACCTGGAAGATCTTGGCTTTCACTGTATTAGCATCAACTACTGTGGAGATTGTCCAGGTTCCCCTGTGGCCCCTCAGGTAGGTGATATGCATACTTACATTGAGCCAAGCTGGATCAATGCAAATATGCAATAAAAAACATACCTAAAGTTCAGCTTTAAAATACACATGAATGAATGAATCTTCAGAGTCCGACTCCAGCTAATGCTTTTTGAAAAGTTACAGCAGATTTTTTTTTTTTTAATTTCCTTTTGGAAAAACATTTTTTAGGACATTTCTGTCAAAAAAGGTACAAACAGGCAAAAGCAAGCTTGAAAATGGGCAATTTCTTTGTTTCATCTGTGCAGATAGACCATACTGCTCTGAATATCCTTTGTCATGTATGACATTTCGTTTTGCAAAGCAAAGATTGCGTACACATACTGAAAGACAGGTACAAATTATTATAACCCCTTCTCATCAGCCCTGGCACCCCTGTAGCCTCCCTAGTGGTCTGATTATGTCCATATTTCTGTGCTCAAAGCGGTACATTTTTTTGCATGGAAATATGTATTTTTTTTTATTGTAGGCCTGTAATTTTTAGGAATAACTCCCTGAAATCTGTCCGAACAAGAGTCTAGTAAACATCCCGGGGATGATAAAATTTGAAACACAAAATCATAAATTATAATATAATAAATAATCATAAAAAATAATATAATAATAAATGTAATTCAATAATATAATCAAACCAAAAACACTGAAATGTGAAATAGAGCGCCAAGTTCGCACATCGCTGAGCAAAGTCGCAGAATCGTTTTCAGTGTCTGATGAGGAATTTCCCCCACGAATCATTATCACTCAATTCTGCAAGTGGTTCTGATTTACTATCGCTGTTCTCTAGTCGGTCTAAAACCACGTCTGACCTAAAGGGACGCTTTTTGGACGCCATGGACGTTTCTCAGTTTCCAGGCAGAAAGAACAGTAAAAATGCAGGCAGGGCGCCGGACAAAGCACTCGGGACAAAATGTATGTGAAATGGTTTGATACAGGAATGTTATACTATGTGATTTTAGTGAATTTAGTCAATGTCACTTTTTGACATTTTTAAAATTTCCCGCCAGTTCCGTCCCCCGTACGTCCCGACGTCGCAGGGAATGGAACCCGGAAGACAGATGCCGGCATCGGCCGGAGGACATTGCTGGGGACACTGCAGGAGGGACATCGCGGGAGCGCAGGACAAGGTAAGTGCAAAAGAGATCCCGGAGCAACGCTGCAGTGTATTCCAGAGTGTAAAAAATGGAAAAAAGAAAAAAAGTGAGCGCTCTCCAATCAGCAGCCAAAGCACATAAGGTAATCTCAGCAAACCTTCAGAAAATATACATAAATAAAGTGTGGCGCTTAATGAATAAAATAATAAAATAAATATTCAGATGATCTGAAAAGCACAGTAAGGTATGGGACACAAACTATGATAAATAACGCAGAAAAAAAGGTGACTAATACATCAAGTGAAAAAACATAACAATGTCCAGACAAAATGTCGCAGGATCCTGTGTGTAAAAAGCTGGATATATCAGGATCAAATGGTAGAATTGCGCACTCACCGGACGCGCTAAGGATATGCGCATATGACAAACAGACCACCGGAAATCCCTCATCTAGTGGGGAGAGTAGATATCCATCTGGGCACAGATAATCCTGATGCTCCCTCTAATTGGTGTGTGGTAAGCAGTTTCCAGATCCAGGAGTCCACTCAGGGCTGATTAAACCTTTCCTTATAGGTATGGAACTCCCTCCGGTGGCAATAGTAGGCAATAGGGTATCCTGGAATTAGCTCCAAAAGGAGCCAAAAAAGTGCCTCATAGTGTAGTATTGTTTTAAAAACGAAAAATTTATTGTGTATATACAGCATAAAAACAGGGTGGAAACACTCAGGGAATAAAAGAGTGACTGACCCAAAAGTAAGATGGCCGCCGGGCCTCCTCGTGGCTCCGGGCGGCTAAGACGTCACGCTCTGTTGGCTCCTCCTAAGGCCTTTAGTGCCAGTGCACATCATCAGAGGGAAGGCCAACAGTAGCATGACAGACCTCAAACCCCTATATAGCATTATGCGGCAGTCGCGCGTGCGCATACCGGCGCCGCCATTTTTCCAAAGACCACGAAAAAGTGCGCATGCGCGACTCCGCGGGCGCCATTTTGTCATAGGTCTCGATTCGTAAGGCATCAATCTCACCTCTGGCTAATAACATAACCACGGCGTGTTGGAAAATCATTATATTGGGCTCGGTAATTTGGACATACTCAGGAATAATACATGGGATACAATATCTTCCATATATTAATATTATTAACGCCACGCGGAAGTGCGCATGCGCGATTTTTCGGGCGCCATTTTACCAAAGATCAAGTACACAAATAATTGCACATAATCATTGGATTCAGCAGCCCAACTAAAAATACGGACAGTGGTGCTGAATTTGATCAACAATAGCATCCTAATGTGTGTCATATTTCATTATAATAACCATGTAACAGTATACAGATATAAAAATGTAAAGATATAAAATATATCACAAACTGTCATTCATATTATAAAATTCTCGACAGTATTTACAAATAAACAGGTAAGTAACCAGTATATGATATATAATGTCCATACACATATCAATAGGTCTATGATCATATCTAACACTGAGAGACCACCAAATATGGTTGTGATGGATCGATTTGTAATGACAATAGTCTTATTGTCATTGTCAAATAAAATTAAAATTAAAAATTAAAAATAGGGGGGATTTAGAAGAGCAAACCTAGACCAAGAAAATATCTACCCAGGCCAAAAAATATTAATAATATTAACTATTAGCAATAAAGCAATTTACGTCGATTTCAATATTAAGCCCCAATGGGTGTAAGGTACCAAGTTCGTATACCCATCTTGTCTCCGCCTGGGACACCACACGTGTTTTATTCCCGCCTCTCCAGTGGGGAGTGACAACATCAATAGCGGTAAATTTGAGGGAAGTGGGATCCATATTATGATGTATCCTGTAATGGTTTGAAAGGGAATGTTCCCTATATCCCTTTCTGATGTTTGCCACGTGTTCTCTCAAGCGGTCCCTTAACCGTCTTGTGGTGCGTCCCACATACTGCTTTAGACAGGGGCATTGCAGTAAATAGACTACATATTTACTGTAACAGGAAATAAAATTGTTGATAGTGTATGTCTTGCCTGTTGTATGTGACACAAACTCAGTAGTCCTGCGTTTCCTAGTGCTATCGCATCTGCAAATCACACATCTATTGCATGGGCTGAACCCTTTCATGTCAGAAAAAAGAGAGATGCGGGCTGGGGGATCAGTTACATTAGGTGCTAAATTATGCCTAATAGATGTAGCCTTCCTGAACATAATCTCAGGCCGTTCAGGTAAGATGTTACTCAGGACTGGGTCAGTAAGTAAAATATCCCAGTTTCTCTTAATCAGTCCACTGATGGCTCTATGTTGTATGTTATAGGTGGTGACAAATGGACAAATTTTAGTTTGAATCGGTCTGCGAGTATCCTGCAGCATAGTGTCCCTATCAGAGTCTGCAACAGACCGTATTGTTTCCATCAGAGTACTGCTACTATATCCCTTTTCCATAAATCTTTCTTTCAAGATCAAAGCCTGGGAATAGTACGTATCCAAGCTGGTGCAATTACGTCTTATCCTAGTGAATTGACCTCGTGGGATGTTCGCTAACCAGGAAGGATGGTGACAGCTGTGTGTAGGGATGTAGCTATTACGGTCCGTGGACTTAAAAAAAGATTCCGTACATATCTTGCCTTCTAAATTAAAAAGTGTAAGATCAAGAAAATTTATTTGCAGTTTACTATACACATATGTTAGACTTATGTTATGTGTATTATTATTTAATGTTCCAAAAAAATTCACAAGTGATTCCTCACTGCCATTCCATAGGAGGAGGACATCATCAATATATCGCCCATAGAGTGCCAATTCAGGCCAATCTCTGGCGTAGATGATGTCCTCCTCCCATCTCGCCATAAAAAGATTAGCGAGACTGGGGGCAAACTTGGCCCCCATAGCTACACCCTTGATTTGCAAATAATAGGTTTTGTTAAACCAAAAGTAATTATTGGTCATTGCGAAATCAAGTAATTTGAGAATGAACTCTTTCTGTATAATCGGCAGATTACTGTAGTGTGATAAATAGTAATCGACTGCTTCCATTCCATCACAGTGTTTTATGTTAGTATATAATGAAGCAACATCTGCCGTCACAAGGAATGTGTCTGTTGATATTGTAATATCTTTAGTTAGATTGAGTACCTGTTTGGTGTCTTTGATGTAAGCAGGTGTTTGTACTACCAGTGGTTGCAGGAAATGATCGATATATTCACCCACCTTCGAACATAGGGATCCAATACCACTTATTATTGGGCGTCCCGGAGGTTTGGTGGGATTTTTGTGGATTTTTGGAAGTATATATAGAATGGGCAATTTCGGTGCAATTGGAATAAGAAATGCTTTCTCCTTTTTATTTAGAATCCCACATTCATGGCCATAGTTGACAATATTCTTCAATATGCGTTTATAGCCAGGGAGTGGGTCACCAAGTAGTGGGGAGTATGTAGTATGGTCACTCAAAATGTTCACAACTTCTAAGATGTAATCTGACTTATTCAGGACTACGACCCCTCCCCCTTTATCAGCAGGTCTAATAACTAAGTCCTTCTTTTCGAGTAGTGATCTCATGGCTTTAATATCTCCTGTCCTATTGTGTGATTGTTTGACAGTTAACTGTCCCAATTCTTTTTTTAGGGGAGGGCAAAGTAAGAAAAAGGAAGGATTCAGAAGAGGTAGACGTGGAGGGAGAAGAATACACGGACATAAGCAAAAAAAGGAGGATTTAGTCGGTAAAGGGTTATTTAACCTGAGTAATACTGACCTTAATGACGACGAATTACGATTGTTAGACAAGGGTCTGAAATATGCTCCTGCCAATAAACTTGATAAGTTTAAGGTGTATATGGATATACACAAATTCACAAGGCAATTATCACTAAAAAGATTTTTTGCTAATAAACCAGTCACTAGCAATACGCAGGTAGACCCTTATGTGCATTCCAATTTACGGAATGCCTCTACATACAACCCTCCTCCACAGACCCACTCCTACGTTAATATTTTCAGAGATAAGGTTCTGAAAGAATTGGGACAGTTAACTGTCAAACAATCACACAATAGGACAGGAGATATTAAAGCCATGAGATCACTACTCGAAAAGAAGGACTTAGTTATTAGACCTGCTGATAAAGGGGGAGGGGTCGTAGTCCTGAATAAGTCAGATTACATCTTAGAAGTTGTGAACATTTTGAGTGACCATACTACATACTCCCCACTACTTGGTGACCCACTCCCTGGCTATAAACGCATATTGAAGAATATTGTCAACTATGGCCATGAATGTGGGATTCTAAATAAAAAGGAGAAAGCATTTCTTATTCCAATTGCACCGAAATTGCCCATTCTATATATACTTCCAAAAATCCACAAAAATCCCACCAAACCTCCGGGACGCCCAATAATAAGTGGTATTGGATCCCTATGTTCGAAGGTGGGTGAATATATCGATCATTTCCTGCAACCACTGGTAGTACAAACACCTGCTTACATCAAAGACACCAAACAGGTACTCAATCTAACTAAAGATATTACAATATCAACAGACACATTCCTTGTGACGGCAGATGTTGCTTCATTATATACTAACATAAAACACTGTG
Organism: Staurois parvus; assembly: GCF_062004578.1. Classification (NCBI taxonomy): domain Eukaryota; kingdom Metazoa; phylum Chordata; class Amphibia; order Anura; family Ranidae; genus Staurois; species Staurois parvus. Next base: position 7,979 of record NW_028321434.1, read on the forward strand.
ATGGAATGGAAGCAGTCGATTACTATTTATCACACTACAGTAATCTGCCGATTATACAGAAAGAGTTCATTCTCAAATTACTTGATTTCGCAATGACCAATAATTACTTTTGGTTTAACAAAACCTATTATTTGCAAATCAAGGGTGTAGCTATGGGGGCCAAGTTTGCCCCCAGTCTCGCTAATCTTTTTATGGCGAGATGGGAGGAGGACATCATCTACGCCAGAGATTGGCCTGAATTGGCACTCTATGGGCGATATATTGATGATGTCCTCCTCCTATGGAATGGCAGTGAGGAATCACTTGTGAATTTTTTTGGAACATTAAATAATAATACACATAACATAAGTCTAACATATGTGTATAGTAAACTGCAAATAAATTTTCTTGATCTTACACTTTTTAATTTAGAAGGCAAGATATGTACGGAATCTTTTTTTAAGTCCACGGACCGTAATAGCTACATCCCTACACACAGCTGTCACCATCCTTCCTGGTTAGCGAACATCCCACGAGGTCAATTCACTAGGATAAGACGTAATTGCACCAGCTTGGATACGTACTATTCCCAGGCTTTGATCTTGAAAGAAAGATTTATGGAAAAGGGATATAGTAGCAGTACTCTGATGGAAACAATACGGTCTGTTGCAGACTCTGATAGGGACACTATGCTGCAGGATACTCGCAGACCGATTCAAACTAAAATTTGTCCATTTGTCACCACCTATAACATACAACATAGAGCCATCAGTGGACTGATTAAGAGAAACTGGGATATTTTACTTACTGACCCAGTCCTGAGTAACATCTTACCTGAACGGCCTGAGATTATGTTCAGGAAGGCTACATCTATTAGGCATAATTTAGCACCTAATGTAACTGATCCCCCAGCCCGCATCTCTCTTTTTTCTGACATGAAAGGGTTCAGCCCATGCAATAGATGTGTGATTTGCAGATGCGATAGCACTAGGAAACGCAGGACTACTGAGTTTGTGTCACATACAACAGGCAAGACATACACTATCAACAATTTTATTTCCTGTTACAGTAAATATGTAGTCTATTTACTGCAATGCCCCTGTCTAAAGCAGTATGTGGGACGCACCACAAGACGGTTAAGGGACCGCTTGAGAGAACACGTGGCAAACATCAGAAAGGGATATAGGGAACATTCCCTTTCAAACCATTACAGGATACATCATAATATGGATCCCACTTCCCTCAAATTTACCGCTATTGATGTTGTCACTCCCCACTGGAGAGGCGGGAATAAAACACGTGTGGTGTCCCAGGCGGAGACAAGATGGGTATACGAACTTGGTACCTTACACCCATTGGGGCTTAATATTGAAATCGACGTAAATTGCTTTATTGCTAATAGTTAATATTATTAATATTTTTTGGCCTGGGTAGATATTTTCTTGGTCTAGGTTTGCTCTTCTAAATCCCCCCTATTTTTAATTTTAATTTTATTTGACAATGACAATAAGACTATTGTCATTACAAATCGATCCATCACAACCATATTTGGTGGTCTCTCAGTGTTAGATATGATCATAGACCTATTGATATGTGTATGGACATTATATATCATATACTGGTTACTTACCTGTTTATTTGTAAATACTGTCGAGAATTTTATAATATGAATGACAGTTTGTGATATATTTTATATCTTTACATTTTTATATCTGTATACTGTTACATGGTTATTATAATGAAATATGACACACATTAGGATGCTATTGTTGATCAAATTCAGCACCACTGTCCGTATTTTTAGTTAGGCTGCTGAATCCAATGATTATGTGCAATTATTTGTGTACTTGATCTTTGGTAAAATGGCGCCCGAAAAATCGCGCATGCGCACTTCCGCGTGGCGTTAATAATATTAATATATGGAAGATATTGTATCCCATGTATTATTCCTGAGTATGTCCAAATTACCGAGCCCAATATAATGATTTTCCAACACGCCGTGGTTATGTTATTAGCCAGAGGTGAGATTGATGCCTTACGAATCGAGACCTATGACAAAATGGCGCCCGCGGAGTCGCGCATGCGCACTTTTTCGTGGTCTTTGGAAAAATGGCGGCGCCGGTATGCGCACGCGCGACTGCCGCATAATGCTATATAGGGGTTTGAGGTCTGTCATGCTACTGTTGGCCTCCCCTCTGATGATGTGCACTGGCACGAAAGGCCTTAGGAGGAGCCAACAGAGCGTGACGTCTTAGCCGCCCGGAGCCACGAGGAGGCCCGGCGGCCATCTTACTTTTGGGGTCAGTCACTCTTTTATTCCCTGAGTGTTTCCACCCTGTTTTTATGCTGTATATACACAATAAATTTTTCGTTTTTAAAACAATACTACACTATGAGGCACTTTTTTGGCTCCTTTTGGAGCTAATTCCAGGATACCCTATTGCCTACTATTGCCACCGGAGGGAGTTCCATACCTATAAGGAAAGGTTTAATCAGCCCTGAGTGGACTCCTGGATCTGGAAACTGCTTACCACACACCAATTAGAGGGAGCATCAGGATTATCTGTGCCCAGATGGATATCTACTCTCCCCACTAGATGAGGGATTTCCGGTGGTCTGTTTGTCATATGCGCATATCCTTAGCGCGTCCGGTGAGTGCGCAATTCTACCATTTGATCCTGATATATCCAGCTTTTTACACACAGGATCCTGCGACATTTTGTCTGGACATTGTTATGTTTTTTCACTTGATGTATTAGTCACCTTTTTTTCTGCGTTATTTATCATAGTTTGTGTCCCATACCTTACTGTGCTTTTCAGATCATCTGAATATTTATTTTATTATTTTATTCATTAAGCGCCACACTTATTCCAGAGTGTAGCTCGGGGGGGTTACCGCTTGTGGTGCTAAAACTTTACCCCGAGCTACACTCGGGAATACCGCCAGGGGGGTTAATTGGGTCTGTACCAGGGAGGAAGGAAAAATCAACGATCATGTGACCAATGTGACTGGATGTCCCAGTGATCACATGCTCAAGAGCCAGTCCCACCGGCTACAGATCACTAGTGGGTGCCAAGAGCAGTGCACTCTTGGCACAAAAACATCAGTCGCCCAGTAAAGCACATGTGTGGCATGCGGGCACTAAAGCCCACCCTTTTGCCACTGCATCTGCTACATTACACAGGCGACAACAGGTAAAAAGTTAAAAACAAACAAGCTTAACTTGTAACCAATAAAGTTTCCAAAAGAAGTCACAAACCATTTACTCACCACTTTGGAATTTTCTTTGTATCGGAAAGCGAGCTGATAGGCTGCAAACACTAAAGGGGGTAACGTGTAGCGTATTCGCTGGTTCCCGCCAGCACCAAAGTGCTTCCGAGCAGTATTCAGGATCTAAAAAAAAAACCATACAAATATTAAGAAAGCTGGCATAATAAGACAGCAAGCATCTGCTGCAATCCTTGACAATTCAGTAATTCGTTGTACCGAGGAACTGGGCTTAGACTGTCAGGGACGGTCATAGAAATACAAATTTAATGAAGGTATGCATGTTCTATAAAGAGAGGACACATCCGAATTTTACCAATGAGGCAATGAAGGTGTGCTACCTACTAGAGCCAGGCTACAGCTGCATTTCTGTGCAGAGAATGAAAGCCGTGATTGGTTGCTATGGGCTTCTGTCCCGTTTCTTTTCTTTGGCTCCAGGCAGGAACGCAATGCAAGATTAGGGCAATAACATGGATAGCACATCACAGTGGTGCTAGAGCAGTGGTCTCAAAACTGTGGCCCGGGGGCCAGATGTGGCCCTTTGCTTGCCTTTACCAGGTCCTTGGGGCACTATTCCACCCACTGATGCAAGGCACTATTCCTACCACTGACACCAATGATGGGGCACTATTCCTCCCACTGACACCAATGATGGGACACTATTCCTCCCACTGATACCAATGATGGGACACTATTCCTCCCACTGACACCAATGATGGGGCACTATTCCTCCCACTGACACCAATGATGGGGCACTATTCCTCCCACTGATACCAATGATGGGGCACTATTCCTCCCACTGACACCAATGATGGGGCACTATTCCTCCCACTGACACCAATGATGGGGCACTATTCCTCCCACTGACACCAATGATGGGGCACTATTCCTACCACTGACACCAATGTTATGGAACTATTCTTCCTACTGTCACCAATGTTATGGAACAATTCCTCTCACTGACACCAATGATGGGACACTATTCCTCCCACTGACATCAATGATGGGGCACTATTCCTACCACTGACACCAATGATAGGGCACTATTCCTCCCACTGACACCAATGTTATGGAACAATTCCTCTCACTGACACCAATGATGGGGCACTATTCCTCCCACTGACATCAATGATGGGGCACTATTCCTACCACTGACACCAATGATGGGGCACTATTCTTCCTACTGATACCAATGTTATGGAACAATTCCTCTCACTGACACCAATGATGGGGCAATATTCCTCCCACTTATACCAATGATAGAGCACTATTTATACCACTGAGACCAATGTTATGGAACTATTCTTCCCACTGACATCAATAATGGGGCACTATTCCTCCCACTGACACCAATGATAGGACAATATTCCTCCCACTGACACCAATGTTATGGAACTGTTCTTCTCACTGACACCAAATGATGGGGCACTATTCCTTTCCCGGATACCATTGGTGGGGCACTATTCCTACAACGGACACCAATGTTATGGAACTATTCTTCTCACCGACACCAAAGATGGGGCACTATTCCTCCCACTTCCACCAACGATGGGGCACTATTCCTTTCCCTGATACCAATGATGGGGCACTATTCCAAGAACTGACACCAATGATGGGGCACTATTCCTCCCACTGACACCATTGTTATGAAACTATTCCTCCCACTGACACCAATGATGGGGTGCTATTCCTTTCCCGGATACCAATGATGGGGCACTATTCCTCCCACTGATACCAATGATGGGGCACTATTCCTCCCACTGATACCAATGATGGGGCACTATTCCTCCCACTTACACCAACGATGGGGCACTATTCCTCCCACTTCCACCAACGATGGGGCACTATTCCTCCCACTTCCACCAACGATGGGGCACTATTCCTTTCCCTGATACCAATGATGGGGCACTATTCCAAGAACTGACACCAATGATGGGGGCACTATTCCTCCCACTGACACCATTGTTATGAAACTATTCCTCCCACTGACACCAATGATGGGGTGCTATTCCTTTCCCAGATACCAATGATGGAGCACTATTCCTCCCACTGATACCAATGATGGGGCACTATTCCTCCCACTTACACCAACGATGGGGCACTATTCCTTTCCCTGATACCAATGATGGGGCACTATTCCAAGAACTGACACCAATGATGGGGCACTATTCCTCCCACTGACACCAATGATGGGGCACTATTCCTCCCACTGACACCATTGTTATGAAACTATTCCTCCCACTGACACCAATGATGGGGTGCTATTCCTTTCCCGGATACCAATGATGGGGCGCTATTCCTTTCCCGGATACCAATGATGGGGCACCCTTTTTCCCCCTACTACCAACAATGGATCACTATTCCTCCCACTAATACCAATGACGAGGCATTGTTTATTCCCATTGACAATCGGGGTATTTTCTACTCACACTGGCCACAGTCCGGCCCCCTCAAAGTCTCAAGGACAGTAAATCTGCCCTTCGTTCGGAAAGTGTGGAGACCCCTGTGCTAGAGGATTAAACCGCCTAATGTAATGCATCCCAGTTCCTTTTCAAGACTTAACACTGATCTGAATGAAAGGGAACTGCAAGTTCTACAACATACCGGCTTGTACACAGCACAGCTAAACGCGGTTACTAAGACACATTAACATTTATCAAATGACTTATTCCAAGATACTGCCAAGAGGTTTTACTGCAGAGAAATTTACAGGTTTTGCTTTTTTTTTTTAAAAAGTGAGGCCTAATTGGACAGGTCTAAATAGACGCAGCTCCTGGGAAAGCCAATTATAGCCGCAGATTGCGAAAGCGCGTAGGCTTTCCTTAGAGGTGAGTTATGGAGAAAAGTCTTGAAACCCGGGGAATGGCATTGATATGGTATATGAGATCAGAATACAGAAATTTCAAAGAGGTACCCCCAGTTTTTCCATCACGACCAGCACATGAAAAGTACTCATCTGGGCAGTAATAATATCAGATATGGCAGGCCGCTCAAGAGCACATCAAATTGCTACCCATGTACTATATAATTTTCTGTACGAAAAATATGAAACTGCCGAGAGATTAACACAGGAACAAAAGATAACAAATGTACGCAAAATGCAGACTGGATCTGAAATTAAAACTCACATTTACAGCTTGAAAGAAAAAAAAAAATCCTGCTGTGCTGCCAAATGGACTAACCCAAAAATGAAGTGGCTGCTAACACTCAACTATAATCAAGTAGTAAAACCAATGTGTGAAAAAAGATGGCGCTGCGCTACTTCCCTAAAAAAGAGTAAACCTCAATAAAACAATAACACATAAATCAAAAAAACTACTGATAGATGAATGAGTGAACAATGACCTAAAACAGAAAATGAGTGAACAAAATCACATAAAACAGAAAATGAGTGAACAATCACATAAAAAAACAGAAAATGAGTGAACAATGACATACAAAAACAGAAAATGAGTGAACAATGACATACAAAAACAGAAAATGAGTGAACAATGACATACAAAAACAGAAAATGAGTGAACGACATAAAAAAACAGAAAATGAGTGAACAATGACATACAAAAACAGAAAATGAGTGAACAATGACATACAAAAACAGAAAATGAGTGAACAATGACATACAAAAACAGAAAATGAGTGAACAATGACATATAAAACAGAAAATGAGTGAACAATGACATAAAAAAAACAGAAAATGAGTGAACAATGACATACAAAAACAGAAAATGAGTGAACGACATACAAAAACAGAAAATGAGTGAACGACATACAAAAACAGAAAATGAGTGAACAATGACATAAAAAAGAAAATGAGTGAACAATCACATACAAAAACAGAAAATGAGTGAAAAATGACATACAAAAACAGAAAATGAGTGAACAATGACATACAAAAACAGAAAATGAGTGAACAATGACATACAAAAACAGAAAATGAGTGAACGACATAAAAAAACAGAAAATGAGTGAACAATGACATAAAACAGAAAATGAGTGAACAATCACATACATAAAACAGAAAATGAGTGAACAATGACATAAAAAAACAGAAAATGAGTGAACAATGACATATAAAAACAGAAAATGAGTGAACAATGACATAAAAAAACAGAAAATGAGTGAACAATGACATACAAAAACAGAAAATTAGTGAACGACATACAAAAACAGAAAATGAGTGAACAATGACATAAAAAAACAGAAAATGAGTGAACAATCACATAAAAAAACAGAAAATGAGTGAACAATGACATACAAAAACAGAAAATGAGTGAACAATGACATACAAAAACAGAAAATGAGTGAACAATGACATACAAAAACAGAAAATGAGTGAACGACATAAAAAAACAGAAAATGAGTGAACAATGACATAAAACAGAAAATGAGTGAACAATCACATACATAAAACAGAAAATGAGTGAACAATGACATACAAAAACAGAAAATGAGTGAACAATGACATATAAAACAGAAAATGAGTGAACAATGACATATAAAACAGAAAATGAGTGAACAATGACATAAAAAAACAGAAAATGAGTGAACAATGACATACAAAAACAGAAAATGAGTGAACGACATACAAAAACAGAAAATGAGTGAACGACATACAAAAACAGAAAATGAGTGAACAATGACATAAAAAAGAAAATGAGTGAACAATCACATACAAAAACAGAAAATGAGTGAAAAATGACATACAAAAACAGAAAATGAGTGAACGACATAAAAAAACAGAAAATGAGTGAACAATGACATAAAACAGAAAATGAGTGAACAATCACATACATAAAACAGAAAATGAGTGAACAATGACATAAAAAAACAGAAAATGAGTGAACAATGACATATAAAAACAGAAAATGAGTGAACAATGACATAAAAAAACAGAAAATGAGTGAACAATGACATACAAAAACAGAAAATTAGTGAACGACATACAAAAACAGAAAATGAGTGAACAATGACATAAAAAAACTGAAAATGAGTGAACAATCACATAAAACTGAAAATGAGTGAACAATCACATACACCAAGTAACTAGTGTGCACAATAATATCCACAGGAGTGAAACAAGTGGCAATAAGGAGAAAAATGTGGTCAAAAAGTGAATGCAAAAAAAAAAATCAAATGTCGGTGGATAAATAGCATAAAGATACCATATTAGAAGAACCAAAAGCACTGTCAATGGTGATAAAAAAAAAAGTGGCATAAGAAAATGACAAAAAAATATTAAACGTGGCCAGATAGTGAATAAGAAAAATCATCAAGTGTGCAGTGGATAAATGAGAAAATGTTGTCAAATGGCGATATAAAAAGGTGACATAAAAAAGTGACAACAAACAAAAACGTGGCCAACTGGTAAAAGGACATCAAGTGTTAAGTGAATACATCAAAGCATATAAGAAAAGACAATAGGATCAACGGCGAAAAAAATGGGCGACAAATAAGTCCCAAAAAACAACAGTCACAAAAAAAAACACAGTCCCTAGAAAAAAAAAAAAAGTCTACCCCCCCTCAAAAACAAAAAAAAAAGAAAGTCCCCCAAACAGAAACAGTCCCAAAAATAAAAAAAAATCCCCAAAAAACAAAAAAAAAGCCCCCCCCCTCCAAAAAAAAACCAGTCCTACACCATTTGTTATTTGGGACTGGGGGTGGTATGGGGGGGGGGTGGGAGTGCTTTTAGGAAAGTATACACTGTAAGTAGCTACAAAGAAACTGCAGCAGAATGCCAACACAGATATAACAAGGAATGATAAAAATGTTAAAGCTGAACTCTCGGCTTCATTGAACTTTACACAGTTTGTATGGACCAAGCTGGTACAAACAAACCATTTGCTTGGCCAACAGATGCAGAGTCTCTGATCGCTGTACCTTCAGACATACACAGTACGCAGTTATCTCGCAGCAGGCAGGTAACGTCCCATCCTGGCACAAAATAGAGTCGATCTGAGCGCTGCTCATTCATTCACAGGGAGCTTTGTAGTCTATGAATGAATACAAGGCTTCTTCTGAATGGCTGAAGTGGAGAGGCGGATGGATGATGTCACAATCTCAGATTCAGCCAATCACAGATAGGCCGGATTTTGTTCTGGGAGTGGAACAGAAAGTTCCTAACCCACTGCTAGAACACAAACGGAGCTGAAGATACTTACTGTTCATACAGCGTTCCCAGCTGTTCCATCTGTTCGGCTGCTTTCACATTGGTCCGTTTTTCTTCCGCTTTTGCATTAAAAAAAGCGTAAGAAAAACATGTGACCGTGTATTTCTATGGAACTCTTCCCACTAGTCCGTTGGGGGTCAGGTGCGGTTTTTAAAATGCTGATTTCTGCATTTTTGGTGCAGTGAAAAAAAATTAATACACAAAATAAAAAGCAAAACTGCACCTCTTCATTGAAATGCATGGAAAATGCAGCAATAACACATCAAAAACACATCAGCGTTACGTTTCTGGTGCGGTGTTTGAATCGCATGTCCTAGAAAAAAAAAAAAAGCGCTGAGAATCTCTGTGAAGTAAATCATTTGTTTGTACCAGCTTGGTCCTAACAAACTATTTAAAGTTCACTAAAAATCAGAGATCAGCTTTAAAAACTAATTTTAAAAATTAAAATTCGGAAAAAAAAAAAACAAAAAAAAAACAAAAACTCCAGACAATTGTGATACACATTGCTTTAGCAAACTAAAAAAACTCGGGGGTAGAGTTTACATTTACTTTAAAATTTAATTAACGATCTCGAAGAATCAGGTTTTTAAAAAAAAAAATCATCCAGCAGATGCTCCATCGCCCGGGTTTCTTTCTGCAATGAAGCTCCTTATTTGCATTATAAAAACTCTGTGGCTGAGACCATCTCTGCAGATCCTTGAGTTAATTCCAAACTCTGATTGATTTCCTACTATGTAAACCAGTCAAGATACCAAGGAGGGCTCTCCTGCAAATGCTAAGCGATTCATTATCTCATTCATTACTTATTTAATTGGTTTGGATTGATAAAACAGCTACCGGCAGGCAACAGGCAAGGATTTCCTGCGAAAACAAGAACGGCCCCTAATTCCCAACCTGCACCCATTCTGCGCTGGAGACGGTGCTCTAATTAATTCCTGTGTTTTGGTCTCTGTTTCCATTACTTCCTGTTCTGTTTCTTATTAATTCCAGATGTTCAGAATATGCTTCATAAAAGGAGTTCCTTGTCTTCCAAAAAGGGAAACTTTATGTACTTAACAGCAAAGGAAATCCTAGAAAGTAATATGAATATCCACCCATATTCATAACAAATATTAAATATCCACCAATATTCATAACAAATATTAATATCCATCCATGTACTGTATATACCTTTCCAACAATCATCTGATAAATTTAACACAGAGTAGATAACAATGAAAAATAAAATAGTATTTCTGTATTCACTGTAAAATTTGTCCATTGAGGGACACCGGAAGTCTTTCAGGTTATATTGCCACCTACAGGAGGACTGGACACTGGCAAACAGAAGAACTGTAGGCCAGCCCAAGGTAGCAGGGAGCGTCAAGTGATACAAAAAAAGGTCAAAACTGTGTGGGGGGGGGGGGGTGAGCTGATGGAGAAAGTGAAAGTACAGTTGTTATGTGGGGGCAGGATGAGCTTCTCTAACGAGGGTTTTCAGGGATCACCTAAAATTGGACAGAGTAGGAGATAAACAGATTGGGGTAGGGCGTTCCATACGATGGGAGAGGCTCAGGAGAGGTCCTAGAGGCAAGCATGGGAGGAAGTGACAAGGGAGCTAGAGAGCAGGAGGTCTGGGAGGAATGAAGAAAGCGATTTGGTTGGTATTTTGAGACTAGGTTAATGATTTAGCTGGTTGTTGAAAAACAGATTGGGGTAGGGAGTTCCATACGATGGGAGAGGTTCAGGAGAGGTCCTACAGGCAAGCATGGGAGGAAGTGACAAGGGAGCTAGAGAGCAGGTGTGGGAGGAATGAAGAAAGCGATTTGGTTGATATTTTGAGACTAGGTTAATGATTTAGCTGATTGCCAAAAAACAGATTGGGATAGGGAGTTCCATACGATGGGAGAGGCTCAGGAGAGGTCCTAGAGGCAAGCATGGGAGGAAGTGACAAGGGAGCTAGAGAGCAGGAATTCTGGGAGGAATGAAGAAAACGATTTGGTTGGTATTTTGAAACTAGGTTAATGATTTAGCTGGTTGTTGAAAAACAGATTGGGGTAGGGAGTTCCATACAATGGGAGAGGTCCTACAGGCAAGCATGGGAGGAAGTGACAAGGGAGCTAGAGAGCAGGTGTGGGAGGAATGAAGAAAATGATTTGGTTGGTATTTTGAGACTAGGTTAATGATTTAGCTGGTTGCAGAGTTGTGGATGGTTTTGAAAGTTGTTAAAGTCCTACTAAGCCCAGGACCCTGCAATGACTATATCTGGTCTCCCACAGCCTAAAGTGCCAGTGAGGGATCCTGGAAGAGGGAGGGATCGGGGCTGCTCTGTGCAAAACCACTGCACAGAGCAGGCTATTATGACATGCATGTTATTTTAAGAAACAAAAAAAAAACTAACCTTTAATACGTCCAAAAGCAGTCCAACTGAGGGGCTGGCAACACAGCAAACAACTGCTAACAGGTACAAGAAAACAAGAGATAATTAGGGAACTGCCCACGAAAAGCTGCATGAAGGATCTTTCGCCTAAAGCTGGCTTCAGACGAAGCCACAAAAGTCCACCTAGTAGAACCTGGAGAACGTGTGAACAGAAGACCAGGAGGCAGCCTTGCAAACCTGGAATAAAGTTGTTTAGTGTGAAAAAGCCCAAAAGATGCTCAGAAACCTAGGAGCGTGCACCTTGATGTTAAAAGGTGGAACCTGATCCTTGAGACTATGAATGATGGTATGTCTGCACCAACTTGAGAAAGTGGAAAAAGCTGCAGCATTCATACGTGGTCCATCTGGAATTACAAAATGGTAAGCCACCACTAAGACTTCTGGCAAATCAGATCTATAAACTTCAGAAGAGGAAAAAGGAAAGTGAACGTCACCTCTGCAGGGTCAGCAAGTAACGGGACGATTTGTGTCATAATATCTCGCATGACTGTGGTAAAAGAACTCAGTCGAAAGAGAGTCGGGCACAGCCACAACAAATGGAGCCAAAGAGGACTCCAAGGTCAGAGAACAACACGACTCCAGGCTGTAGAAGACATGCTGCAAACAGTCCAAGAACCGATAGTAGAATGTAAGCTGGGCCACCTATACAATGGGACTATCCTCCATTTGCCTAGAATTATTATTATACAGTGTTTATAAAGCGCCAATGGTTTGCTCAGCGCTGTACATTACAATGGGAGACAATACATGAGACAGTACAATAACAATACGATACACAAGGGGTTCGAGGGCCCTGCTCCTTGGAGCTTACATTCTAGGAGGGAGGGGATAGTGGTACAGGAGGAAAAGCTGTGGGGGATAGAGTGGTAGGAAGAGTGAAGGAGATCGGCAATTAGCAGGGGCGGGGTAGGCTTCCCTAAAGGAGGTGGGTTTTCAGGGTGCGCCTAAAGGAGAGGAGAGTAGGTGTTAGTCTGATGGATTGGGGTAGGGAGTTCCAGAGGATGGGTGATGTCCTGGAGGCGGGCATAGGAGGAGGAGAGCAGGGAACTAGAGAGAAGGAGGTCTTGTGAGGAGCAGAGAGTGCATTTTGGGTGATATTTGGATATTAAGTCGGAGATGTAGTTTGGGGCGGTATTATGGACAACTTTGTACGTCAGTGTAAGCATTTTGAATTTGATAAGTTGGGCAATCGGAAGCCAGTGGAGGGATTGGCAGGTGGCGGAAATGGAGCGGTTGGTAACGTGGATGAGTCTGACTGCCGTATTCAGGATAGACTGAAGCGGGGATAGTCTGTGGTGAGGCAGGCCAGTGAGGAGGGAGTTGCAGTAGTCCAGTCGTGATATGATGATGGAGTGGATGAGTTGTTTAGTGATTTCTGGGATTAGGAATGGGCGTATTTTGGCGATGTTGTGGAGGTGGAGTCTGCATGAGTTTGTTAGCGATTGGACTTGGGACAGGAAGGATAGATTGGAGTCAAGAGTGACACCAAGTACTCTGGCTTGCAGGGTGGGCCTGATGGCCCAGAATCAGACTTGCTGTGACCGCATGACCATATAGGCTCAGGGTAAGAGGCAAGACCTCAGGCATTCACAAAAACCCACTACAGGGTGAATCACATTACAGGGGGCACTCCTAGGGCGGGGACCATCATTACCATGCTAGTGAATACAATAAGGCGGATGTCTGTGATTTTTCCACAGCAAGTCTATGAGCATGGATGGCTCTGCTCACCTTCAGTACCTGGGGTTCAACTGGTGGTGGGGAGGAACTACTCGTTCAGTAGAATATATAGTACTTGTTATGATGTACACAAAAAGGTATCAACTGGAACAATGCTAAAATGTAAAGTTAAAATGTAAGATGGTATATTTGAATTTTGTGGGAACATAACATTTAAGAGAAGGAAAGATGTAGGCTGCCTTCAAAAGCAGGAGACACCTGGAAGTACCGGCAAGTATGTTTGATGTGAAAGGGATTGCCGTTTCCACTGCTTTTATTTGTGAGTGTAATCATTTCAAATAAAGTACTTTGTTGATTTTAATACCCTACACTTCGGATGTGTTTTCGTTCTACAAGCCGATCCAACTTCAATGAGTGGAGGAGGGTTAAGAGGTGGTTCTTCGGGAACATAACCGGAGGAGGAAAGAAATGCCATTTGTTCCTGAACTGGAGGGCACACTGGATGATGAGCAGGTGCTGGAATTGGGGATGCACGCTGAACATGTTACACCCTAAATATGGGTGTAACATGTTCAGAAATGTGAACTAATCCTTTCAGATGTATTTATAGGTCTTGGGTGCTGAAAGGAGAACCCTGTAATATTGAGAAAATAATGCAAAATATATACATCTAAAAAGGGAATATGTAGTCAAATGATTGGCTGTTGCTAGCATAACAACACACAGAGAAGATCGATCAAAGATTCCAGGAAAGCGTGTGATCCAGGGGGTCTCAGATTCCACGTAAATTGGCAGACTGGATAGCTATCCGTTTTCCACGACATGCGGTGGTATAAGCAGGATTCTTTCGACTTTTAAAACAATTTTATAACAATTCGGAATATGGCCCAATTTTCCCCAGCTGGACCTTCTTTTCTTTTTCCCCAAAACCCCAACTGCTGTATTTTTCTGCATAGTGGACGGAAAGAGGAAGTTCTGGGTATGAGGGACACAGAAAGCGCAAATATGGAGTTGTGTTCTTATACAGTGCACAGGGGACACTCATCGAAAATTGCTTCTATTCAATGAAAATGAAGTGCTGTCAGCCGCTCGTGTCCAAAAGATAAACCACCGTTGGAAATGTTACAAGTCTCGGCAGGAGAAAACTTAATCAATGCCTTCCCGCTGGAAGACGAGCGGTGTGAACGGACTGTCGGTGACCTTGTTTAAACTGGAGCGGCAGAAGACAACTGAGAAGTCGATCTCCCCAGGTTTTGTACGGCTTTACATTAAACTTTGCATCGTCACAGGAAAGAGAGGAAGGATGTCTATTATATTATTACATACACAGGAAGGCTGCCAATGGCTGATCATGTACATTGCCAAGACAAGTTCAGGACACAGCAAAATGGTGGCAAAAGTAGCTCTTTAGGCATAACTATTGTATTTACAATAACTGGAAATAATAATCAGAGCTGAAAGAAAACAAAAAAAACAAAAAAAAACACCTGTACATCAAACACAAGTACTACTACAGCTTTGTGACCCTGTCAAGCCCCCAAAAGAAATGTAAATGGGCCATCCCTGCAATAGAAGAGGTAGTATACTCGCTTCTCTGGCATCCCACGGGCAGCACAGTGGCTAATTGGTTAGCACTTCCGCCTGGCAGTACTAGGGTCGTTGGTTCAAATCCCAACCATGGCACCACCAGCCTGGAGTTTACATGTTCTCCCTGTGCCTGCGTGGGTTTCCTCCAGGTACTACGGTTTCCTCCCACACTCCAAAGACATTTTAGGTTAATTGGCTCCTGTCTAAATTGTCCCTAGTATGTGTATGTATGAATGTGAGTTAGGGACCTTAGATTGTACAGCCATGGAGGGGGGTTAGGGACTGATGTGAATGTACAATATATATGTAAAGTGCTGCGTAAATTGACGGCGCTATATAAGTACCTGAAATAAATAAACTAAAAATAAATAAATCCCATGCCTCCTACCTCCCCTTCCTTCCAGTGCTCCATAAAGCTGGCTATACATGGAAAGAATGTCAGCTGATTGAGAGAAAATATGGTGGTTGAACGGAAGTAGATCAGTAGAAGCCAATACAGGTTTATTGATTATTATTATTACTACGAGTTTATATAGCGCCAAAGGGTTTGCTCAGCGCTGTACAATAGGGGGGGACAATACATGGCACAGTACAACAAAGACAGACAGCGTACGAGGGGTAAGAGGGCCCTACTCTTACGAGCTTACAATCATTGATGTACTGCTACCCCCTTATGTGATCGTGTACGAGCCTGGCGAATGGCCACTAGGCCCCAGGCACTGCGTCAAATGAGGAGGTCACATGCTCCCACATAGCGGGGACCATCAGGTATTTTGCAGTGGTTCTGACAGTGCATAAGGGCAGTGCAGGGAAGGTAACTGTGTCAGGGCGTAAAGAGACCCAGTCACCTTGCTTGTTCCCGGCAAAGTGACCGAGTCCCTTTAAAGACTTAAAATAGTAGAGACAACAAATGGCAGTTCAATTACTCTCTGAAAAAATTGAAAGCTCGAGAATATTTCTCCGTGCAGCAAAAGATTATGGCATTCTCCTCTAATACAACCTGACAAGAGGTCTGTCATCAAAATGAAAAAGAATTAAAAAAAGCCACACGGGGACATTCAGAACGACCATCTTCACTGTCACCCTGACATCCTGTGTGATCTCAGAATATCAAAGAGGATATTAAAAATGAATAGACGGGGGGGGGGATGTACGTGGATATTGGATGCTAAAAAAGTAATTTACTGCAAACACAAAAGGCTCTAAGCATTGCAGACAATGAAAGCAAAATATCCCTGTCCAGGATAATAGAGCCAGATCTCTAACAACTGAGATCCAGCTGTCATATTTGGGTGAATATTCCGCTTAATTACGTCGCATTCATTGAGCTGTCACTTTCGCGGAAAAGTATAAAATTGAGAGAGATAATTTATTCCTAGCAAGCATTTTGAGCATAAAACATGATTATTTAAAAGAGTAAAGCACAATACTTGTCTTGTCCAACTAACCGTATAAAAGAATCAACAGTCCAAATCTGTTCCTTTAACCCCTCGCCTACAGGGCACTTATACCCCCTTCCTGCCCAGGCCAATTTCCAGCTTTCAGCACTGTGATTGACAATTGCGCAGTCATGCAACACTGTACCCATATGACATTTTTATCATTTTTTTGTGACAGATAGAGCTTTATTTTGGTGGTATTTAATCACCTCGGGGTTTTTTATTGTTTCTTAAATAAATTTAAAAAACACTGAAAATTTTGAACAAAAATACTTTCTTAGTTTTTGTTATAAAATTTTGTAAATAAGTGATTTTTCTCCTTCACTGATATGCGTGAATGAGGCTGCACTGATGGACACTGATAGGTGGCACTGATGCACATTGACAGGCATCACTGATGGGCACTGAAAGGCAGCACTCATATATGCCACTGATAGGCGGCACTGACTGGCATTGATGGGTGACACTGAAAGGCAGCTCAGATGGGCATTGATATGTGGCACTGATGGGCACTGATAGGTGGCATGGATGAGCACTGAGAGCTGGCACTGATAGACACTGACAGGTGGCGTTGCTGGGGCTACACAGATCATCAGTGCTCTGATGATCTGTGTACATGTCCCCTCCGAGGAATGCCGATTACTAGCTCTCTTCTCCCCTGTCAGCATGACAGCTCGTGAGGAGAGAAATGCCGATAACCGGCATTTCCCGGTTTACATGTGATCAGCTGTGATTGGACACAGCTGATCACATGACCGAGCTGACAACTTCAGCTCTTTCCATGTATCGGTGATCCGCTATGTCCGAGGGACACAGCGCACTGCCGATTGTCACACGGCGCGCTATGGGAGCCGCGCATGCGCGGTTAGAATGGGAGGACGTCATATGATGTCCTCCCAGAACGAGAGAACCGCCTTGCATCCGTCATTTTACTATATGGCAGGCGGGAGGCGGTTAAACCTGGAAAGAACCCTCAATACTTGGTCCAGGCTCGATATCAGAGCAAGACGACTGATGGTGGTTATGCCCCTTCATTAGCAGGCTGGAGTGCGCGGTTAGTCATCAAAATGACGGCGTCATGTCAGAGCTTACAGAGCTTCAAAGAGGGAAAATTGTTGGTGCCGCTTAGATGGTGCCTCTGACTGAAGTTGCCAATTTATTTACCGGGTCACCAGGTACAGAATCAGAGGTTATGGCAGCATATACAGTTTCTGGGAAACCGTTGTCTGATAAGCACAAGCGCGGTCGAGAGCGACAAAAGGATATTGCGCAGGATTGTGACCCGGAATAAGAAAACAACTGCTGCAAAAGTGACTACAGAGCTCAATCTCAGTCTTCACGGAAACTGTATGCATGTATGTGAGCTGGATGTGTTAAACTGACACACTACACTTAACCACTTCCAGTCCAGACACTGTCACCCCCTTCCTGCCCAGGCCAATTTTCAGCTTTCAGCGCTATCACACTTTGAATGACAATTGCGTGGTCATGCAACACTGTACCCATATGAATTTTTTAGCATTTTTTTTAGACAGATAAAGCTTTACTTTGGTGGGATTTATTCACTTTTTATTTTTTTTCCTATGTAAATGAAAAAGTGTTTTTCTTATAAAATTTAGCAAATAAATAAACTATCATAAATCTTTGCCAAAATTTATTCCGTTATCGTTTTAGTAAAAAAAATAAATAAATAAAAGAACCCACATTAGTGTATAACCAAAAACTATTAATTTAAAAAAATTTTTAGTACATTTTTTTTACATAGTCACCCTATCAGTACAGTGTCAGAATGGTGACACTGTACTACTTGTGGGGGGTGATGAAGATTTTTTTTTTTTTTTTTTAACACCGATTGCTTTTACACCCATAAAGGCTGTAAAAGCAATCATTTCTCCTCTCTGGCTGCATTCTTGCTGCCATTGAGAAATACTGTGTGAGCTGTGATTGGTCACAGCTTGTCACATGGTACAAGGCTGTTGTGAATAGCTTTGTACCATGAGACCCATATACACATAGCAAGATGTCACTTCTGACATAATTGCTTACTTACTACTCTGCATGTGATCACTGATTGGCCAATCAGTGATCACATAATCGGGACCTCGCACAGTTCCACTGTGTCCAGAGGACATAGCGGGCACCGGATCGCGGTGCTGCGGGCTCCCAGGGAGTGCGCACAAGCAGGGGGCGGGGAGGCCGTTTAGAAACGGCCATCTGACCCTGCACTGGAAGTGGTTAAAAATATTTTTGATGACGGGTCCACTTTAAAGTTTTAAAAAAGGTGGACTTTCACTTGAACATTTCTTGAAACTGGAATCTTCAGGGTCAGTATTATTGTTTTCCCGAATGGTTTTCAATCTATGGACTGAATTGTGTGCCATTTACAAGACCAAATCTGTGCAGTAGAAAGGGTCGCATTGCAGGTTTTCAACGTTTGGCTTGCAGATAATTATTTTGGGAATAGATGGAAATAAGGGCTCTGTCTTGCTGCATCAGCTGCAAATTAACTGTGGTTTGACTTTGTATTGGGAAGAGAACATTCAGAGACTTGCTGTCCTCTTCATTCCTCTAGCACAGAATGACTACTAATTCTTTTAAAAAGATCACAAGTACTAAGTGTCTCTCCCACCATACTGAAAGCCGGATGTTTCTTTTTGTTTTTGCTCAGTCAGCACTGGTCATATTCATTCAGGTCCGTCAGTAATCGATGCTGTAATAGCGATCGGAGGCATTTTGCCCAAATAGCTTATTTAACTTTAGCTGAATGTCATTATTATTATTATACAGTATTTATAAAGCGCCAATGGTTCGCTCAGCGCTGTACATTACAAAGGGGGACAGAACATGTGACAGAACAACACCAATACAATGCAAAACATGAGGGGATTGAGGGCCCTGCTCTTTCGAGCTTACAATCTAGGATAAATCTGTACATTGACCGGTCTTATCTGCAAAACGATCTGTAATTCTTTGCAGTGAGTTCTCTAAACTATGCACCTCTGCCAGACAGTGGAGCCAGGTCACTGACCTCATTTGAAAGGCATAAGAAATCTTTAACCTTTGGGTTATCTTATCTCCTACAGGAGGATAAGACACTAACAAGAAAAACAAACTTCACTTTTTAGGATATTCCAGCAACGTCTAGTCTTTATGAAGCAAAGGTTTAAAGGAAAAAAAAAAATCAGCCGTAAAACGGTAGTAAAGGCCAAAAGGAAAAAAAAGAAAAAGAAAAAAAAAAAAAGGGAAGAAAAAGGAAAAAAAAGAAAAAGAAAAAAAAAAAAAGGGAAGAAAAAGGAAAAAAAAAAATAAGGACTCTCGGGTGGTTTCTATCATTATGTACCACATACTAGCAAATTATGACAGACATACCTTTAAACCCTCCAGCAGTGGACTGTCACTGCTGTTGGCGCTCCCTTCTTCGCCTGGTCTTCCTTCCAGGTATGCAGGCTCCAGTCATTTGAATGCCTGGGCCGCAATGACGTCACTCCTACTCATGCATTCAGGAGTCACGGTTGCAACACAGCACTCTCAATGGATGGTATACTCCAGTATGCCCTCCATTCAAGGTGAAGTGTACATACAGGCACTGGCCTCTACTACAAAGGTGAATATCTCCTAAATGGTTCACGTTTAGAAGATATTCACTGTACCTACTGGTAAGCCTTATTATAGGTAGGTCTGCCAGTGTCCAATCCTCCTGTAAGAAACAGAATTCCTGTGTCCCTCAATATAAATGAAAGAAAACACATGGGGCAAATATGTACAAGTAACAGATGTTACGAAGGAAATCAAGAATTATAAAAACTAGCACATAGGTTTCCTCACCAGGTACTGTTGATCGGGATCATCCGACCTCAATAGGTGAATAAAGCGGCCCACAAGGCCCTGCTCTTCTGCAAAGTCCTCTGGATCGGGGTCTTCGGCTGGCTGGTCTGGTTGGTCTTGGATCAGTGTTGACACTAAATTCATGATAGCATCCACCTATAAAGCAAGGAAGGCAATCATATACCTATACGTAGCAGAATTTCAGTAAGGTTTTCTAAAACTTGCCAAAAACCAGCCACAAATATCGACGTCCATTTTGACCTGTTCTCAAAAGTAATTATAGAGTGTCGTAATGAACCAAAACAAAATTGTGTGACATTTCATGCTGAAGCACGCTCATGATTGGTATAATTTGTAGGATGGTTCACCAGTTTCTACTGCAAACAGCCAAACACAGGCCAGAATGCTGAACAATCTTTCCAATTCCAAGCATGGTATCAGTTGTGTTTAGAAGAAGGTGCAGAGCTAAACATAAATACGAATATATTAAAAAAATAATAATATAAATTATAAATACAACTATAGATTATTCCAAAGTGTCCGTATAAAAAGAAAATGGTCCAAAAAAGAAAAAACTCTTAATATTTAAGTGCAATGAAAAAAGTCTGCGTACCCAAGTGACCACACAAGAGAAGACAAATCGCTATTATTCAAACATCAAGTAGAGAACATCATCCATCCTAATCTTCCACCAGAAAAAAAGAGAAAATATGTGACCATTTATGAAGATATGGTCATACAGCCCTAAAGATCACACCGACGCCTGGCTTCCACAGATCTCCCAATGGGTGTCCGATCAAGGGCTCCAGCAATCCCCACAGACAAAAAGCCATACAAAAAAGGGGAAAAGAGTTTCATAGTAGTAGCAAAATCAAGTTCAAGATTTTTTAAAACATTAAAAAGTACACACTCACTAGGATGTGAGGCAAAAAAAAGCAAATTCACAATGTGTCACAAATATCGATCAGCCGTTGTCTCGCTTCCGGTGTCAGCGCGTGTGCAGAGGTCACTACCGCCGGCCCCCCCACTAACACGTTTCGTCATCAGGGGGAGTGGCCTTTAATAGAGGGCTCATCTTCTCTTGTGTAGATACATGAGCACACGTACTTTTTTTTTTTTTATTACACTTTTTATGTGGGGGGTTTTTTTTTGGACCATTTTCTTTGGGATGATATAGAGTTGTGTTTAAAAAAAAAAATTATAAAAGAATACAGTTATAATTTGTATTCGTAATTTATGTATTTAGCGCTGTGCTTTTTATACACCTCTGAAGATTTGGTACCGAAGATCCTAGTGCTAGCAGCTTTTTTTTTTTTTTTTTCTGCTTCTTTTTTTGGTACTACTGCACACGGAGTTTCCCCTTATACATGGTATCAGTTTTGCCCTGCTCTATTAAGTACACATCACAGACTGAAGATCGCTTGACAACATTGTCTAGTGTGTGAGGACTGAATGATCCCTAGTGTCATAAAACACACTTTAAAGCCCAGGATGTCAGGGACTGACCCCCCCCCCCCCCCCCCAGGGTTAGTCAAAGCACCCTAGAATCACATGAAACTCCTGCAGATAACATGGGCAGCACAGTGGCTAAATGCTTAGCACTTCCCCCTGGCAGTACTAGGGTCGCTGGTTCGAATCCCAGCCACAGCACCACCTACCTGGAGTTTGCATGTTCTCCCTGTGCCTGTGTGGGTTTCTTCCAGGTACTCCAGCTTCCTCCCACCCTCCAAAGACATGCTGGTAGGTGAATTAGCCCTAGTATGTGTACATATGAATGTGAGTTAGGGACCTTAGTGTAGTACATTGTGTAAAATACATCTAGCTCAGTAATTTTCTGGCTTGGTCAATATTGTACGCCCCTTGAGGGTTAGGGACTGATGTGAATGTACAATATATATATGTAAAGCGCTGCGTAAATTGACGGCGCTATATAAGTACCTGAAAATAAGTAACAGTGCCACTTTCTGCAGAATTTAGCACCCACCCACTACCTAAGGAAAAGGAGCTGTCGTCACATGACAGGACATAACACTGCAAGGAAAAAAGTAGCCATACCAAAAAAAATGGTGGTGGGCTTTAAATTTACAGCAACATCTATACATGGAAGCTCACCAATGTTGGTGAATCAAGCATAACAAAAAAAATAAGATGGCAAGCAGCTCTTCCTGGCAGGGAAGGTGCAATTACTGAAACCTGGGACAAGGGAGAACATGGTATCTCGAGGCTGGAGTGCAGACATTACCTGTTCCTGAGAGCCGATCTCTGTGTTGTGCTCCAAGGCACTGCTTAGCACATAGCAGCTCATACTCTTTCTAGACTCATAGTCAAAGTACTCGAACAGCGGATGGAAGTGTTTGAGCTTTAGCACAGTCAGAATATTGTTGTACGTGTCCACGGGAATCTTCAGAAGTCGGGTGAGCTCCTTGGAGACGGCGCTGCTGGTGGCAATGCTAAAAAAGAGAAAGAAAAAGAAGCTATAGTGTATGTAGGGCTCTCTTTTACAAACAGGACCAGGTGCTTCCAAAGTTCTCTGACTACCATACAGTGAAGGAAATGCGTATTTGCTCCCCTGCCGACAGGTGTCTTTTATACAGGTAACAAAATGAGATTAGCAGCACTCCCTTTAAGAGACTGCTTCTAATCTCAGCTTGTTACCTGTATGAAAGACACCTGGTAGCCAGAAATCCTGCTGAATGAAAGGGGATCAAATACTTATTTCCCTCATGAACATGCAGATCAGTCATTTGTTAGACGCATTTCTGCTGAATTTGTTTTTGTATTCTGTCTCTCAGTGTTACAATACACCGAACATTCGATTTTTAAGACTGATCATTTCTTTGTGAGGGGCAAACATTCAAAATCAGCAGGGGATCAAATACGCATTTCCTTCACTGTATGTTTATGCAGAGCTAGACACTTTCTCTAAGACTTTGCCTTGGGGAAGAGTACTGGAGAGCTGAACTTAAATAATAATCTATTTAAAACAACCTTGTCGTGGTAAAACAATTCAAATGAAGCAGGAGAAGATCTATCCTACTCACCTCTTCAGTGGTCCAGGTCTAATACCTTCTCTCTATTCCGTATGATGCAAACCTTCATCAATCTCTTTAGCATTCACATTGTACATTTTTAAAGGAGAAGTTAATCTTTTACGAAAAATATATATTTTTTTTATAAGACATTGCACCCACGTTCAGTAGATTACAGGTGCAATGCCTAGATTCTGCAGACACTCCATAAGCGGTCTGCCTATACCTTGTATGGGAAAGAAGTTACTGAATAGCAGAAAGAATCAATGGACTACAAGAGTGCTCACCAGGAGTGTCAGGACAAGTGATTGGAGGAGAGCAGGTTGAGTTCCCAGCACTGCTAGAGAACTGATCATGCGGTGCTCTCATGTCTAGTGTGGTCAGTTTTAATAGGAAAGCAGAGGGACTGGCAGGAACACCAGGGATTTCACACAAAGTGTCAGGAATGGACTTGCCAGTAATGGTGGGACTCACCTGCCTTGTGGGCTGCAGTACCAGGGCTGGCCAGCGGGTGCTCTCAGCAATCAGAGACTCAACCCTGCAGTCAGCCAAAACACCTGAGGCTGATCACAGGTGTATTTAAGGGATGGCCAGACCTGCAGTCTGTGCCTTGGTGTGTGTTTTTCTATGGGCCCCTATATCTTGTTACCTGCATTCCTGTTCCTGTCTGACTGATTCGTTGCCGACCCTGCCTGATCCGGACCTCTGCTGACTTCTCCTGTTTGATCCCTGGCTTGTGACCCCGACCATTCTCTGCCTGACCCCCTGTACCTACCTGCCCGTTAGTTGCTGTACCCGGCTGGTGACCTAACTACTCTCTGCCTGCTCCTCCTGTTCCTACCTGCCCGATTGTTATTGACCCGGCCTGCCTGACGACGCTTGGATTGTATGTATGGTTATCTGTGGGTGGTTTGGTTCGTTTGCACTGTGTTATGTTTTAGTATTGCACTGCGTTTATGTATTGTTAGTATTAATAAATTATATTGTTTATAACATATCTGAAGCCTGCGTTTCCCTGCGTCAGTTCACATATCTCTGGTCATACCCTGGAGCCCTGACACAAAGGAAGCAATACAAAGAGAACAGGATACTTTTTCATACAAGTACATGGTACAGCAGGCGCATATCAGGAATATGAAATGCTGGGTTTACATACTCTTTAATGCTGGAAAGCTGTGGTTTCCCCAAGTGTGGTTTCAGTTAAAGGATATGCTGCCCTGACATCCATCACTAAGTAAGCACACCTAAACTGTTGCTGATCAGGAGTATGACTGTGTCCCATCCCAGTGCACCCCATGTAACAGCAGATTTCTGAACTGTATCACTGGCCATGACACTGAATGATACCTCTGGTTTACATGGAATGTGCAGGTACAGTAAACCTTACCACAGTGCTGGTATAATAACAAGTCCTAAGCAAAAAACTTGCAATAACTCCCTTTAGTAAAAACACAAAAAAATCAAATCTAAGGTCCACAGGCCAAAATATGTCCAGTATTTCAAACGCTTCCAAGTGCAAGCCAGAAAAATAAATCTGGGTTCAAGAAAATCCTCATCAACACCACTCAGCGGGATAAAGTGTCCCTGCTGCCTAGCGGAATAAAAATCTCTACACGTGCAAATGACTAAGAGCAGAAGAAAATTGTGCATAAGGGCTCTCAAAGCCATCATATATTTATCCTGGAATGTGCATGGCGCTTTTTAAAGAGAAATTTGCTCCTAGAAGTACATTCTCCGTGAGTGAACAGCTACCCATACCCAGGGAGAACTTTAGAGGCTCCATGGCCTGGAGGATGCAGCAACCATGAGGAACCCATTATGGGTTCTAGGCAAAATGGCTTTGTGTCAGGGAACGCGGCGTCTCCTCGTCCGGCGCAAGTGCACTGGCGACAGCTCACGCCGGGACACAAGCACCAGGTCCCGGCGGGCCGCAGATGACAGGACGCCGAGCATGCGCAGTAGGAGCCTTGGACGGCCAATGACAGCCCGGGGGCGCGTCCTGGACGGCCAATGACAGTGCAGGGCGCAATATTTAAAGATGCCCTGCACTGTCACTAATCGCCGCAAGGTCCATCTGTGATCCTGAGTTCCTGTACCTGCATTTTGACCCTGATTGACCCCGACTACGCTGCCTTCTCCTGTGCTTTGACCCGGATTGTCCTGACTACGCTGCCTTCTCCTGCATTTGACTCGGATTGCCCTGACTACTCTGCCTTCTCCACTCCTGATCCTTGGCTTGTTTGACCTATCTACGGACTGACTTATCCTGCTGACCCTGCGTGTGACCTGACTACTCTCTGCCTGCCGATTCTGTACCTCGCTTACCCCACGGGACCGCTGCCCGTGACCCATCCTGCTAGGTCCCGCAGTCCTCCTCACATCTGGCTCTCCCGGTACCTATACATCCCCGGAGGTTGCCTCTGCCACTGGTAGGCCTGCTCGGAGGTCGTGACCTGGCCCTGGTCGGTTACAAGTCCATCCCCACCATCAGGGGCCCTGGTGAAAGCACAGACCGGGACTTAGATTCCACGCTTTGGGTAGGTCTGTCCAGTGGGCTGCCAGAGGCACCACCTGGCGGATCATAACACTTTGCCATCTAGCAGGCACAGGCCAGCCTCCTGATAATGAAGTTGGACAGGCAAACAGCGAACAGAACAGGAAGGCACTCAGCAGATAGGAGCCTTGAAATTAGATGTACAGTCCAAGTAAGTAGTGCAGGACCTGGAGCAAAGACAGGGTCTGCTGGAAGGGGCACAGTGGCCCGGAGCAGTAACTATGCAATTCTTCATGAATAAATTCCTAAAGGGCATCATCCTCATCTAGGCAAAATTTACAGGAGTGGGTACCCTCCCCCCCCCAAAACAAAAAAGTGTAGTGGGAGTGAAGTCCTGCTTTCAGCCTCTTTTCACACAGGTCACCTGAAAAACTGACAGGCGGACCCAACCAGACCCTCCATTTTCCTCTATGAGCAGTTGGATGTAAACGGACAGCTGGTCCGTTTACATCCGACTGCCTATAAAGGAGAGCGGGCTGTATCCGTTCTACGTAAGCGGAGCAGAGATGGACCCGTCATCCGGCAGCTCCGTTCAGCAGGGAATTAGGGGGCAGATCCCCTGCTGAGCAAAACCGGATCCGGCCCGTGTGATAAGGGCCTTAAGCTTTAACGCAAATGTGTTTTTGGGCAAAGAATCACATTTTCTTTATTGCTTCATTCGCAGTTGCACACTTACCATTCTTTCACTCCCATCGATCCAGTTGGCCGGGGAAAGCAAAGAAAATACTCAGTACATCACAGTATTAACCGCTCCCTGTCCACCTTCTAGCAGAAATATTGCTACGGGGCAGCACAGCTGCGCAAAATCACGTATATATACACATGAGTTTGCATTTCCGGGTAGGGGGCGCGTGTGTGCTTCCTAACCGCGCCGCCATTCGAGGCCGCACCTGTCAATCACCAGGTGCCGGCCGGTGATTGCCAAGGATCTCCAAAGGGGGGGGGGGGGTAGAACTTTCAGTAAACAGTTCTCGTGCACAGTGCTTTGAATGGCTGTGCACAGCTGTGCTTACAGTGAAGTACACAGACACAGCCCCAAGTAAAACAGCACACAGTTAACCCTTTGATGGCCCCAGATGTTAACCCCTTCCTACCCAGTGCCATTAATACAGTGTCAGTGCTTTTTATTAGCACTGATCACTGTATTGGTATCACTGGGGATGTCAGTGACACCAAGTCAGTCCCCCTAGTGTCAGATTGCCTGCCGCAGTCCCGCTATAAGTTGCTGATTGCCGCCATTAGTAAAAATTGAAAAAAAAAAAAAGTCCCAGTATGTATACCGCCATTTGTAAACATAACTTTCACGTAAACCAATTAATTAAATTTACTAATTTAGCAGAGACATGGAGCAGAATACAGTTTGTCTTAAATTTATGATGAAATTTAATTTTTGAAATTTTTTTTACTGGACATGTGTAATAACAAAAAGTCAAAAATATAGTTTTTTTCGGTCTTTTTGTTTATAGCACGAAAAATTAAAAAAAAAAAAAAACAACAACAACACACACACAGGCCATCAAATACCACCGAAAGAAAGCTCAATTTGTGGGAAAAAGAGGCCACAAATTTTATTTGGGTGCAGCGCTGCATGACCGCGCAATTGTCAGTTAAAGTAACGCAAAAAATGGCCTGGTCAGGAAGGAGGGTAAATCCTCTGGAGGGCGAGGGGTTAAGAAGCATGGGACAGTGCTGGGGCTTAGTGATTGGTTCAGCACTGTCATGTGGAAACAGGGAGAGACACCTCAGCTCTGAACAGAATGTATCACAGCCTACCCAGGGCCTAAAAGGGGAAGGCAAGCGACTTCAAAATAGGTAAGTACCTTTCCTTTTACAGGGTAGACAGAACAGGTTTTAAAATGGAGGTGGAAGTAGATTTAAAGTGGAACTTAAGCCCAGAATTAAAGATGGACAAACAGGCAGGAATTTTGCATGCAGAAGACACATGGTTTGTCTTTTCTGCATCAAAAAGCAGCACAGTGGCTAAGTGGTTAGCACTTCCACCTGGCAGCACTAGGGTTGCTGATTGGGAGTCAAAGCCACGTCACTACCTGCCTGCTTGGGTTTCCTCTGGGTTCTCCGGTTTCCCCCCACATTTCAAACACATGCTGGTAGTTTAATTGACTTCTTCCTAAATTGCTCCTAGTATGTATGAATGTGAGTTAGGGACCTTAGATTGTACGCCCCTTGAGGGTTAGGGACTGATGTGAATGTACAATATAGATGTGAAGCGCTGCGCAAATTGATGGCGCTATATAAGTACCTATAATAAATGATAAATTAAAGATACTTACCTGCCTTTCCACACACGTGCAGCTCACTGTACAAGTTCGGCAATCTGACTGAACTCATGCGAAAGAGCGGATATGATATTACCCCGCCAGACAATGACAGTGGCTGGCGATTGAGACCCAGAATCTGGCTGCACAAAGATGTCAGCAGCCAGGCGGTGAGCTGGGGGACGCCACATCGCTGGAGCCAATGTGAGTAAAATTCTACTTTAAACTTATTTATTTATTTCAGGTACTTATATAGCGCCGTCAATTTATGCAGCACTTTACATACATATTGTACATTCACATCAGTCCCTAACCCTCAAGGGGTGTACAATCTAAGGTCCCTAACTTACATTCATACATACACATACTAGGGACAATTTAGACAGGAGCCAATTAACCTACCAGCATGTCTTTGGAGTGTGGAAGCTGGGCTACCCGGAGGAAACCCACGCAGGCACAGGGAGAACATGCAAACTCCAGGCAGGTGGTGCCATGGTTGGGATTCGAACCAGCGACCCGAGTACTGCCAGGCAGAAGTGCTAACCATTTAGCCACTGTGCCGTCCTTAGTTAGGTTTTGACTTGCCTTCCACTTTAACAACGTTCCCGACCTTTTGCAATGACTCAGACAATGCGATGAGATTTTATAAAAAGATCTAAATTCTATTTTAAACTCTAGCAGAGACATAGCAGAGGGAAGGCTGACTTCAGTTCTAGAAAAAGAAACACATCTGGTGATCTTGCGCAAAGATCGCCGGGATGATTTGCTCACCCAGTAACAAGGTACAACAGCCTGTTAGAAAACGGTTTCCAGAGCAACTTGTTCCATTATCATCTCAAATCATTAGACCAGAATTAAGAGAGAAATGTGCACATAATATATTTGTTCTAGGCCAAAAAAGCACAAAAAGGTAAAAATGGCCTTGAATCTGGCTAGCCTTTACCAATAGGCAAAAACAGTACAGATTATAACTGTATCGTCCTCCTGCACTCAGAATGTCAAACTCTAAACACAGCTGATAACACCACATACCACAATGGACAATAGTTAGATATAATAATATGGTACTGCGCTACAAAGAAAACTTCACAAAAAGAACATATAAATACCAAAATACATCTAGAATAGAATCAACATGAAAATCATGTATCCGTGTTTCCCTAAAGTAAGACATAGTGTTTTTTTTTTTGTTTTTTGTTTTTTTGAGCCAAAAAAAAAAATAAAAGACCAAGTTTTATTTTCGGGGTAGGTCTTATTTTTTTTTAATGTACAGTTGTGGACAGGGGGTGCAGAGATGAGCTTCAGGCAGTTGTGGATGAGGGTTACTATAGAGAGGGCCGGCTGATGACAGATGACAGTTGTTGCAGAGGTGAATTGACAGGTGAGTTTCAAACAGGGTGCAGAGATGAGCCACAGACAGGGTGCAGAGATGAGCCACAGACAGGGGGCAGAGATGAGCCACAGACAGGGTGCAGAGATGAGCCACAGACAGGGGGCAGGGGTGAGTTGCAGGGGATGCAGAAGTGAGCTTTGGGTCCTATCTTCCCACACAGTGCACCAAGCGCACTCACCACTCCGCCTCTTCCCCATTGGCCGGTGATCACTCCTGGGGCATTGGCTTCCATGCATTAGGCTGCAGGATGAGATTCCCCACCCCACCCCTAAACACACTGCACCCTGCACCCGCAGATATCTGTTCCTTCCCTGTCCCACAGAGAGTACAGAGCTAGGGGGGTTCTGTGGGAGCAGATGGTGCTGTTACTTACAAGAGGGATTGTCACTTGGAAACACAAAAGCCGCACTTCTGTGTTTATAGGAGACAGTAGATATTGGTGTGCACAGGGCCAGTGCCGGAGGTGGTGGAACAGCTGGTCACAACTAGGTCTTATTTTGAGGGTAGGTCTTCTACTTCAGCAATTCCCAAAAATAGCACTATGTCTACTTTTTGGGGTAGGTCTTATTTTCGGGGAAACACAGTATAATGAAACCCCCAAAATAATATATCTAGGGTGCACCTATGTGCACCATATAGGTGACTAATAAATAACGAGATACATAGAATAGAATAGAATACAATTACAAATCATTACACAGTACAGTATAGGTACTCTTTGTACGACATGGCTTTTTTTTTTTTTTTTGTGTGGCATTATGGAGAATAGACATGTACTTGTCTGACTAATGCAAAGAAAGATGACAGAGATAAAAGTTAGATCTATAAAAAGAAAGGTTCTGCTCTTAACACTAATGTAGTCAGAGATCAGAAAAAGATTCATTATTAAAAGGATCAAAAAAAAAAAAAAAAGGGAAAAAAGGGGAGGGGGGGGGTTAACCCTTCTAAAGACTCTACATCAGTAGTACAAACTGTGCCCTTCCTTTCCTCTCCCTCTGCAGTTCTAGTCAGCAGTCAGGAGCAAAGAAACATACCACCTACTTGAATGTATGGGAGAAGACTTCCTTCCCTCCAACAGGACAGCACTGGTGTGCAGGAACTGGCAGCTCAGGATTCAGCACTGTCACATGGTGGAGAGAAGAGATCGCAACCCTGCTGACTTGCCAGTTCATGCCTTGGAGATCAGAGTTTCCTCTTCATCTCCAGCAGCCAAACAGAGCAGCAGGGCAGTAAGCTGGTGGACCTGACCATAATCGCACCTCTATGAGCTTCTTTGAGATTCCATTCCAAAAGCATGGCCATTAATATGGAATTGGCCCCCATTTGTGGCAATTAAAGCCTCCAGTCCTGTAGGAAAGCTTTTTATAAGTTTTTGAAGTGTGTCTGTGGGAACGTGTGCCCACTTGTGAGGTCCGGTACTAAAGTTCAAGAAGACGACATGGCTTGCTATGGGTTTTCCAGTTCATCGCAAGGGGTCATTAGAGCAAAGGTATAGGTACTGATGTTAGGTGAGAAGACCTGGATCACAATCTGTGTTCCAGTTAATCCCAAAGGTGTTCAGCAGGACTCAGGAAGACCTGGCTCGTAATCAGTGTTCAAGTTCATCCCAAAAGGTGTTCAGTAGGCCTGAGGTCTAGGTAATGATGATAGATAAGAAGACCTCGCTCACGATTTGTGATTCAAGTCTTCATACACCAAACATCAGTACCTAGACCTCAGCCCTACTTATCACTTTTGGGATGAACTGGAACACCAATTATGAGCTAGACCTTCACATCTAATGTCAGTAACTAGACATCAGCCCAACTGATTATCTTTGGGATGAACTGGAACACCATCGATATTCATCTTCCACTGTGTGTGGCTCTGCTGACCTCTCAAAAGGTAGTCATTAGTGCCAAGGAAGACATGGCTTGCAATCAGTTCTCCGGTACATCCCAAAGGTGTTCAGAAGGGCTGAGATCTAGGTACTGACGTTAGGTGTGAAGACCCGGCTTGCAATTTGTGTTCCAATTCTTTCCAAAAGGTGCTCAGTAGGGCCGAGGAAGACCTGGCTTGCAACTGGTGTTCCAGCTCAGTCCAAAGTAGGGCCGAGGTCTAGGTACTGACGTTAGGTGTGAAGACCTGGCTTGCAATTGGTGTTCCAGTTCATCCCAAAGGTGCTCAGTAGGGCGGAGGAAGACCTGGCTCGCAATTGGTGTTCCATTTCATCCCAAAGGTGCTCAGTAGGGCTGAGGAAGACCTGGCTTGCAACTGGTGTTCCAGCTCAGTCCAAAGTAGGGCTGAGGTCTAGGTACTGACGTTAGGTGTGAAGACCTTGCTCGCAATTGGTGTTCCAGTTCATCCCAAAGGTGCTCAATAGTGCTGAGGAAGACCTGGCTTGCAATTGGTGTTCCAGCTCAGCCCAAAGTAGAGATGAGGTCTAGGTACTGACGTTAGGTGTGAAGACCTGGCTCACAGTTTGTGTTCCAGTTCATCCCAAAAGGACTTTAGTAGGACTGAAGTCACGTACTGATGTCAGGTGAAAGGACCTGGCTCACAATTGGTGTTCCAGTTCATCCCAAAGGTGTTCAGGACTGAGGTCTAGGTACTGATATCAGGTGAGAAGACCTAGCTCAGAATTGGAGTTCCAGTTCATTCCAAAAGTGTTTAAGTAGGACTGAGGTCACCTACTGATGTTAGGTGAGAAGACCTGGCTCGCAGTGTTTCAGTTTATCCTAAGAGCGTTCAGTAGGGTTGAGGTCATGTACCGATTTTGGGTGAGAAGACCTGGCTTCACAATCGGTGATCCAGTTCATAAAGCTTTATTGAAGAGGTCACACAATGCCAGTGTGTTTTCTATCTGTCCTTTAGGATTTTTTGTGTAAGGATTTCCCAATCTGAAGAGAACTGCAAATTTATGAATATTACTATCTATTAGGGGAACACTCAAATGGACTCTAGATGGAAGTACTTTACTAGTTCTTGGTAATCTTTCACTTGCCGAGCACTGACAGTTTGTATCCATTAAGTTGAAATATTGTCTGGTATACATGTGATTAAGTTGAACTCTAGCCAAAGATTTGTTTTTCTCTAGTGATACAGAAGGGAAAAGTCTGAACCCTCAAAAAGTTATTATTGCTGTTTGTATCCCCGCTGGGGAGATTCACCTGCTCTAATTTTTCCTGATAATCATTGTCACCATGACAGAAAATGACAGGAAATCCAAAATTTTACAGTTGTTGCTGGAACAGAAAAAAAGGATAAAATCTATTGTGGCAATTGTTCTAGAAGGGATTATTTCCTCACTTTGGAGATTTCCTTTCACTTCCTGGTGGGTCTTTAGAACAGGAAGTGAAAAAAATGTCTCCCCAAAAAAAAAAAGAAAAGAAAAATAGATCGGGCATTTTTTAAAGTGTTACTAAACCCACAACAGTAAAATCAGTCTGCATATGCAGTAACGCATACTTGCTATAATCACTGTGGAACCTAAGGGGTTAATACTCTGCACTGTGTAAAACTGTGTTTGATCCCAACTTCTCTGATCCTCCCCTTCTTCCAGTGTCCCCCTCTTATCTCCCGATTAGACATATCGTGTGGCGTCACTCTGCACATGCTCAGTTTGGTGTGTATTTTTCTTGGGAGAACGTATGTGATCAGCAAAGGGACAATCAGCACTGTCCAGGTCAGGGGCTCTGCATCCACCTAGAGCAAAATGAGAACTCCGCCTACAAGCTTTAACATGTGCTCGGCTGGACACTGATAGAAGTCACATGACTGCTAATGAGAAAAGGTATTTAGCAGTTTTTAATTTCAATAATTGCATTATCATGTTCTCTGTACTGTAGGGGGGACCAGATATAGTGAATGCAGGGTCCTGGGCTTAGTAACACTTTACTGATATATAAGCAGATGCTATGTACACAGCTAAAAATATTTGTTCTTAAAGGGGCAGGTTCCCTTTTGCTTTATTTAACCACTTGGCGCCGGCACCTCCCGGCCCTTTAAGGGTTCCAGAAGCCGGAGCAGGGTTTTAGGGTCATGTGACCGCCGTGATTTGCTGTCACATGATTGGGAAAGGTCCAGATCAAAAGAGGAGATCGGGACCTTTCCGTGAGTACCGAACGTATGTGCTGGGAGCATGCGCTCTCAGCACGTGTTTTTTTTTTAATAGAACGCAAATGTGCGGCCGCTCGGCGTCTAGGCCCAGACGCCGGGAGGCCGTACATTTGCGTTCAGCCGGCGCCAAGAGGTTAAACAAAGGTAACATAGAACACACTACATTTAGCACAATCAAACTAACACATTATGCAAAACGAACAGGCCAGATTCCTTTTAAATAAAAGTTGAAAACAATAAAAAGGACCTGAGCTGAAGACTCAAGTATTGGCCACATGTTTCATTTACTTCCAGGCTGAACAGGGCAGACGATGCCAGCTACAAACATTATCTTTCTGCAATCAAATCCTTCAGCAGCCTTTCATCTACAACGGAGTGAAAGGTTTTTTTTTCCCCTAAGAAGAAAATGGAGGTCAGCAGAGGCACACACAGTGAAAGATGATTCTTTGAAGTGATTTCATCAAAAGGTAGACATTTGTTATTCAACAGTATAAAACATCAACACATTTCATGGCACAGTAACTGCCACTTCATCAGGATAGGTGTACAAAGCACATCAATTGCTTAAAGCTGTGACGCTCACCTGCCTCACAGAGAACTGCTAGCTAATGTTATGAACTCCATACTAGAAACTATGACATTCTGACTGCTTGGAGATATTGAAATATGTTTTGCACACCTACTACAAGTGCCATGTAATAGACTGATGTTATTTTTATTGCTGCATGACAAATACCCTTAACCACTTGCCGACCGCAGATAGCCAAATGACAGCTTCACTGCGGCCGGCCAGTTCTGGGTGGACGTCATATGACGTCCTCCCAGAACGCGCTCTCCTGCGCGCCCCCGGCGATCTCCGTGATCGCTGTGTCCTACGGAGACAGCTGATCACGTGATATGGTAAAAGGCCTTTTACCACGTGATCAGCCGTGTCCAATGACACACTGATCACCGGGAAATGCAATTGCCGGTTAATCGGCTGCACTTTCCTCACGCTGTCACAGCGTGAGGAAAATACTGCCGAAAACCTCGGCAGATGTCAGAGGAGGGATCGGCACTGATGATCAGTGCCACCCACAAGTGCCCAACAGTGCCACAAACCTGTGCCCATCAGTGTTATCCATCAGTGCCTCCCAGCAGTGCCGCCTATCAGTGCCGCCCCATCAAAGCACATCAGTGAAGGAGAAAAATTAC
The DNA here is from genome assembly GCF_062004578.1 of Staurois parvus. NCBI lineage: Eukaryota > Metazoa > Chordata > Amphibia > Anura > Ranidae > Staurois > Staurois parvus. The sequence continues at coordinate 42,886 of NW_028321434.1, forward strand.
CTGTTTGCAAAAATTTATAAAAGAAACAAAGAAAAACTTCTTTTTTTTCAAATGTTTTGCTCTTTTATTGTTTATAGCGCAAAAAATAAAAAAAAACACCCAGCAGCGAGTAAATACCACCAAAAGAAAGCTCTATTTGTGTGAAAAAAAAATTATAAAAAATGTCATATGGGTACAGTGTTGTATGACCGTGCAATTGTCATTCAAAGTGCGACAGCGCTGAAAGCTGAAAAATGGCCTGGTAAGGAAGGGGGTATAAGTGCCCGGTAGGCAAGGAGTTCATGTATTTTCTTTCACCATGGGTGCCACTGCTGACCTCACTTTTTTTTCCTTGGCACAAAAATCTTCTGTTGTGCCCCATGATTCTAACACTGTTCTATACCTGATAATTCAAAATACCCCAATGAGCGACCACCTGCCCCCTTCAAGATGGAGCCAGACATATTTTCCATAAGCTTTAAAATAGGTTGCTTAATCTTTGGATGAGTTTCTTGCAACCTAGATGTGAGCACATAAAATAAACCTGAAGTTTAACTGCTTTCCCGATGCCCTATAGCAGATATACTGCTACATGGCAGCAAGGGAGCGCAAAATCACGTATATATACACTGATTTTGCATCTCTGGGTAGGGGGTGCACACGAGCCATAAGCACACCCTACCCGCGCAGCCATTCGCGGCCACAGCTGTCAATCACCAGGTCTCGGCTGGTGATTACACGCAGGCAACTGGTGATTACCGAGCATCTCTAACGGGGAGGAGGACTGTTTTGTTTACGAACAGCTCTCCTCCCTGTCAGCTCGGGCACACTGCTCTGGAAGACTGCGCACGTGGAAATGAAAATGGTAGGTCAGGAACAACCAGGCTGGGAAGGAAAGCTTAGATGATGCTGGATGTCCTTCAGGAAGTGAGGCGGGCTTTGTCTGACTTGATGCAGCTTCTAAGACTCAGCGTAAAAAGTTCAGTTTGCCGTGAAATCAGAGCAAGCAATTCAAGCTGGGAAGCTTTCACAACTGTGCAATACAAAAAGATAAGGGTGGAGTTCTGCTTTAATGCTACACAGTTCTTTCTGAAAATGTAATACCTTTTGAAATAAAAACTGCTACACTTACATGGATCACTCCGGTGGCTGGAGAAATTCTGAATCTTTCATCTACAAGGCCTGTAATTTATGTCTACTTACTGTTCAAGGTTCAGCTTGTTAAATATTTCCACAGTAGTCTCCAACACTTTATCCACATAATCTACTCGGTCAGGATAACACTTCATAGCCAGATTAATGAGAGATACTTGCAAGGACACAACATCTTCGGAGGGCATGTCCTGCCGAGACTAGGGGAGGAAGGAGACAATAAACGAATGAACATTCATATTTTAGATATAAATCTTTTTCTGCACCTGAGTCCCCAGGATCTCCTACTTCCTGGGGCCTTCAAGCTCAACAACACTAGCAATGCTGACACTGGTGAGAGGAGGAATTCTGTAGTGTTAAATTTCCTGTATCAAGGCGACAATGCTGCTGCCCCAGAGTACAGCGAGAGAGCTTGTCATCCTAGGATAGGAAGTGTGTTACTGGCAGGATTACCAAGTAAAAAAAAAAAAAGTTAAAAAAAAAAAGGACTGAAAAAAAGAAAAACGAATGCACATCCAGGAGCTGGTAAGCTACAGTATGTTTCTTTAAAAAATTACAGCACTCACTACTGTTGAAAACCATAGTATCCTCACCCCACAGCCGACTGAAGAATTGGCTTGGAGTGAGGACACCGCTGGATCCCTGGAAAGGTAAGTGTCCTAGTATTAAAAGTCAGCAGCTACAGTATTTGTAGCTGCTGACTTAATTTATTTCTTTTGGACGCGGGGGGGGGGGGGGGGGGGACGGACAGGCAAACTCCGCTTTAAGGCATCAGTGCTGTCTGTATGGATATAAATGGTGGGGTGTCATCCTGATGTCCATTGGTAATCTACAAGAAGCCTGTACCATTATATAACAAGTATATGAGAATATGACCAACTACTGCTGACCATAATGTGATCTGGATAGATGAGAACTTTCAAAAAACAAACAAAAAAAAAAAAAAAACAAAGAATGCTCTCTATTCCTCACCTGTATGACTGTGGCCACTTGCTGCGAGAAAATGTCGAACAGTTTTATATCTGCTGGGATGCCAGGTCCATCTTCCCTGTGCGCAAACAGCGCTAATCTATGGAGGAGGAAACAGAGAACAGATCTCAACAGATGGCTCAAAGCAACGCAAGCGAAAAGGAAAAAAATACAGCCAAATACCATAGCAGAACTGCAACCTCAGAATGTGGGATTACCTGTCAATTAAAGCGATGATGATGTTTTTTACATTCACATTTTGGTGAAGTTCAGCACATGCACGGAGAAAAGGATTCAGTGTTTGGAGGTGGAATTCATCAGGAAAGACCTAAAACAAAGATAAAAACACCCAAAATAAAAATAAGAAAGGTATGGTATGGTCTGGGTGCCCATTGCGGATATTTCCCTTTACTGCTTTTTATAAAGTCTGCTCAGAAAGGAAGTAATCACCCAGTAGGGAACACAGACAATATAATTGTCATAGGAGTGCAGGATTTCTGGCTCCAATAGGGTGTCCCAAATTGGGTATGGGATGATATTTTGTAGGCAGCTCTCTAAAGTACAGCTCTCATAGCTGGGTCCTTAAAACACAGTATTTAGAAATTTTAGGAAAAAGGGTCCAATGCACTAATAAATTGTATTGTCATGTTGGTGGGGTTCTGCCCTCACTTCCTAATTTGTCTAGGGTAGCCCATAGATGAGACAGTTGAACAAAAAAAAAAAAAAAAAAAAAAAAAAACTTTACTTCCCATGGACTTTTCATCATGAACCGTATCAGCATTAAGGTTGCCCTCAAAGGGCGGGTTGTATCTGTCAGACTATATAAAAATAACTACTCTTTATTATATTAAACAATTGCCTTTGCATATGAATATTACTGGTTTTAGTAACAACATAAAATTTAAAGTGTCAGTTCACCTTTACCAGAAGTGTGCCTACACAGATAAGGGGTGTCTGTGGATAATAAACTGTGTGTCTCTGACTAAAGTTGAATAATGCCCTTGCTATAGGTGGTTGCATTTATGTGCCTCATGAAGCCTGACTGGAATACTCCCAGGACACTGCCAAGTGAGGCCTAGTCATTACTGCATCTCTACCATCACAGGAGGACTGAATCAAAGCTTCTGGCTCTCTCTCTCACCACCCTCCCCGTAGGTGGGGGGGTGTTAGAGATGAGCCTCTCTGTGCCTGCACGGAGAAGGAGAAGCACTGGAACTGGCAGAGTAGTTCTGTCCTTCTGTCTGCTGCACGAGATGGGGGGTTGTGCCGCACCTACAGGAGAATTGTGAGGGCCACATAAAATGGCCTGGAAGCCCGGATATGGCTTGTGTTTGACACATGTGCTCTATGTGGATGGGGGAATCCTCCCAGCTGAGCAATTGTATTCTGACAGTAGAGAGACTTCCCCATCATCAGAATGCACCGATCAGCATTGCAGGTTATAGCCTACAGCACGGATCAAGTGAAGAAAATCACAGTTGTTCAGTAGATTGACTTCTGGACAACCTCCCTGCCCATACAGGGATCAAACTTCGACCGGTCCCTACTGAACTGGCCTATTTTCAAACGATGTATTGCCGGCTTAGCACTCAAACACAGGGCAAGAGGGTAAATCTCTTAAACAAGAAACAGACAACCAAAATGAAATGGAATGTCTAGCCCATTACACCCCTTCCCAACTTTATCCAAAAGAAAGGATAAAAAGGCTGGAGTTTGGGTTTTAAAGCGAAATGCCAGGATTCTCCCTCACCCCAAAAAAAGAAGTTAAAGAGAAACTAAATCATGCATGAGCGCTCCCAAGCCAGGCTGTGTGCATCCATAGACGTGCACAGAGCTGTTAAGTCATGCCCCACTCCTCACAGGAGTTTGACTGAGAGCAGCAGCAGCCTATGGCTCCCGCTGCCCTCCGTGTCTCCTGTGAGACTAGGAAGTGAGGTGGAGCTGTGCTGCAGCCGAGGCAAAGCTGCAGTGGTGAATGGAGTAAGTGTTTAGGGATGGGGGTGGGTAGGATAGGTACTGGGCATTTTTTACTTTGATGCACAGAAATACATCCGCTTCACCGCGGACCCGGCATTCACTACATCCGCTTCACCGCGGACCCGGCATTCACTACATCCGCTTCACCGCGGACCCGGCATTCACTACATCCGCTTCACCGCGGACCCGGCATTCACTACATCCGCTTCACCGCGGACCCGGCATTCACTACATCCGCTTCACCGCGGACCCGGCATTCACTACATCCGCTTCACCGCGGACCCGGCATTCACTACATCCGCTTCACCGCGGACCCGGCATTCACTACATCCGCTTCACCGCGGACCCGGCATTCACTACATCCGCTTCATCGCGGACCCGGCATTCACTACATCCGCTTCACCGCGGACCCGGCATTCACTACATCCGCTCTTCCCGGACCCTGCATTCACCACATCCGCTTCACCGCGGACCCGGCATTCACTACATCCGCTCTTCCTGGACCCTGCATTCACCACATCCGCTCTCCCCGGACCCTGCATTCACTACATCCGCTCTCCCCGGACCCTGCATTCACTACATCCGCTCTCCCCGGACCCTGCCTTTACTATATCCGGTCTCCCCAGACCCCGCATTCACTACAGCTGGTCTCCCACAGTACACAGAACATGGAAATGCAATTATTTTAGTAAATATAAACTGCTAAATACCTTTTTTCATCAGCAGTATATAGCAGTCTTGTAACTTCAGCAGAGCACTGGTTAAAGCTTGTAGGAGGAGTTTTCTTTCTGCTCTAGGAGGATGTGAAACCCTTGACTCTCTGTCTGGAGAGTGCTGATCACATGTACTCTCCCAAGAAAGAAAAAAAACCTCTCTAGTAATACACACCAAACTGAGCATGTGACTACAGATTCAGTCTGTATCAGGTGGTCATTTCAACAAGAGGAGGGGCAGAAAATACAGGATCAAACAGCCTTTTTACACAATGCAGAGGATTAACCCCTTACGTTCCACAGTGAGTATAACAATCATGCTTTACTGCATATACAGACTGATTTTTCTGTTGTGGGTTTAGTAACACTTTAACAGCATTGTGCAGCATTGAAGGGAATGTGTCAGAAAATACACTCGCTTACCTGTATGATACACTCCATGAGGTATTCTTGGGCAAGTGCATCTCTGCAGTTCACCACTTGTTCTAGTATCCCAGGCAAAACAATCTGGAAGAAACAAAAAACTCAAGTAAAGAAAAAAAGTAATTCAAGAATCTAAAGAAGCTACAATTGCCCTATGCTGGGACTAGTCCACAGGCCACCAAAAATCCAGCTTATTTGCTTTCTAAATAGGACAGGAAGTGTGTGTTAGAGGCAGGATCTCCAGGTGAAAATAAAAAGTTAAAAAAAAAAAAAAAAAAAAGGCCTTAAAGCGGAGTTCCACTCACCCTGTCAAAAAATAAAAGTCAGCAGCTACAAAAACTGTAGCTGCTGACTTTTAGAAAACAGCCACTTACCTGTCCCTCGGTCCCGCGGTGTGTCCCCTGCAGCCCGTTTCATCGGCCGTCCTGTATTCCTGGAGGCCCAGCATCTTCAGTGTGGGCACCCAGCTGTGATAGCTTGTGGCTTCACAGCCGGGTACCCACTGCGCATGTGTAAGAAGCGTTGCGCTTCATGAATGGTCCTGTAGTCTTCTGGGACCTGTCATGTGTCCCAAAAGACAACAGGGAGGGAGGGCACCTTCTGTTTCCGATCGCCTAGCGATTGGACCAGAAGTGGGAGCGGATACCTGTCAAATTCGGGTACCCGATCCCCCCCAAAGGTGCCAATCATTAATGGGGAGCAGTCCTTATAGTGGAACTTCTCCTTTTGGGGATATCTGGGGATTGCCATATCTGGCACTTTTTGTTCACATGTAACAACCAATTTGTTTTTTTTATTTTTACTTAGAACCCCCGAACATTATATATTTTTTTTAAATCAGAGACCCTGGTGGGTTTCTAAATTTTTTTTTTACCTTACACAGTATTTGCAAAGTGTTTTTTCAAATGCAATTTTATGGGGGAAAAAATACACTTTTTTTAATTTTATTGCAAAAAAACAATACATAACCCATTTTTTTTTTGTAAAATATAAAAGATGATGTTACACTGAGTAAATAGATACCAAACATGTCACGTTTTAAAATTGCAAATGCCTGTGTAATGGCAAAAAAACATACATTTTACTACCCAAAGATGATGCTTTAAAAGCCTTTACAGGTTATGTCCCCTCCCACTTCTTGCAATTGAGCAGCTGGAACGCCGCTTCAATCGCTATTACAAGAGAGCCGACCACCAGCGTGACACCTGCAGCGGCAGGCGTCACTCCGGTATACCCAATGAACGCCCAGCGACGTACCTGTCGATGGACAAGTGGTTAAACAAGAAAACAAATGAATCCAACCACATCTAAGAACAGGTAAGCTGTGTTGTTCTTGGGTTTAGATACACTTTAAAGCAGACCATCCACCAAAAACTTGGCTCTGCTTTTTACATTTGTCCCCTCCCCCCTTGTATAATTTCTGTAAAGAAGGGGGAAGAAAAAAAATATTATACTTGCCTTTTCTTCTGCCTGCAGTGCCAAGATGTGATTGCCGTCATCCTCCTTCCAGCAAGATTTGGGGAATGTGGAGCACTCCAAATATCACAGAAGGATGCTTACAGCACTGTGCTGCGGCATCTTCTCAAGAGATTTAGAGTACTCTACATTCCCTGGGGCTTTGTGGGAGGATGAAGACATCAGCCTCTGCATCACTGAAGGCGAGTCGAATAATTTTTCCCATACAGGTAATTTGATTAACTTTATTTACAAAGTTTCAGCAAGAAGGAAAAACTATTAAAAAAGGCTGCAAGTGAGCAATGCCAAATAAAAAAAAAAAAAAAAATACCTGCTTGTATCTTTCAACGTTTACTCCCTCCAGCTGACTGAGCCGGACTAAGTTGGTTCCCACCAGGATCCGTAGTTCTTGCCGTTCACGCTCTCTCTTCTCTTTGTCCCGGCTGTGGCCCTGGTGCTGCATGCGGACCCAGAGCTTGTTCATTTCGGCAAAATTCAAAAGCACGAAATCCATTGAGTCACTGATGTCTCCTGTGACTTCCTCACTGTAAAAACTATAATCTGTTACTGTCCAGCCTATAGCACGGGAGATCGTCACTAATATAATAAAAAGAAAAAAACAAAAGCATGCAAAAATATCCCTGCACCAACAACTTCACTCACCGGCTTCGTTCTACTACCAAGAAACTAATTAGACAAGGTGGAGAGTGTTACATCACAGCCCCGCCCCTACACCTCGTCCAGTCAGAGAAAGCTTTGCATTTTCCTGTATTCACAATGCATCATGCCAGCCACTCAAGCATGGGACTTGGAAGTGGAGATCAATGGAGTAGCAGCATCTGATTCAATGATTTTCATTATTTAGAGGCATCGCCAGGTATTGTATATACATAGTTAACCACTTCCAGTCCAGCCCATGTATATAAACAGCTGGATGGGAGCAGTGCAGGAGCGGGTTGCCGTTCATAAATGGTGCCCGCATTTTCAGCCTGCTCCCTGGGATCGCTGTATGGGACCTCTCTGTGAGGTCCCGATCATGTGATCACTGATTGGCCCCCCGTCCTGCCCCCCCTAAAGCACTCCGGCAGCTGTTTGTTCTAGTGTGAATTTGCCCGCAAATCTTTCACCTAACCATGTCAGAAAAGCACGCTGAAGACACGCAGTTGGATCCTTACTTGGTCTCTTCTCCCTCATCTGGCAGGATGTTGCGGGTGCACTGCAGGAGATAATTGCGAAGGAAGAGCCCCCTCAGTGGATGCTGCACTCCACGGCACATCTCCACCATGTCTTTCAGGATGTCTTTCCTCGACTGGGAAAAGGATTTCACATAGACAACGCCGACAGTGATCAGCAAATACCTGAGAGACAAAGCACAAGTCAAAAGAAATTCAAATAAAAATAGCCACATCTTAATATTTTTACAACACTTTGACCTAATGGTGGTGTGGGAAGACATTCTCACAAAATACTCTCAAATTAAAAATGTGTGACCATAATGGCTACAGCTGGCCATGTTACAACAGGACTGAAAACCCCAAATAAAGTATGTGCAAAGCCAAACAAAGAATAGAATGATTATGAATACAAGGGGGTGGGATATTCCCATATATTTTCAACTCCCTCTGGCCACAGTATGGACCCCCTAAAGTCTGAAGGACGGTACACTGGCCCTTTGTTTAGGAAGTTTGGAAACACCTGATCAACAGCCAAATTCACAATTCCAGCTGTTCCCTCAATAGGAGTCAATAGAATTATCCCAAAATGGGGACGTAAAAAGAATACAGCAGGGCTAGCACAGGGGCCAGCACCTTGGTGAAGACCCAAGGAGCAGCCAATATGTTGAAGGGCAGAGTCCATGAACTGGTAGTGTAGGAAACAGATAGCAAAGTAAGCATCTCTGATGTCCACAGAAGCTTCCCTGGTAATTCCATGCAGAATTTCTCAAATGAAATGAAGACATTCAGAGCTTTTCTGATTCAGAATGGGTCAAATTCCCACTATGGGCTTGGAAAGTGTTAATGGGATGAATAAAACCCCTGGAACCATTCTGCAGCAGGAACTAGGGCAATGACACTTCGATCCAAAGGAAAAGAGATAATTTGATGGAGATCTGCTAACCTGTGTGGTGACAAAGGAGGCATGACATATTGGGTATCTATTTACTTGCCGTAATATCTTTCATATTTTACAAAAAAAAATTAGGGTATATATTGTGTTTTTTTTTTTTTTAATTATTAAAGTGTATTTTTTTCCAAAAATACTAATTAATAAAAACCATCCATTTCAGTATCGGTTTTCGGCCAAGTGCATCCTGAATTTTCGGTTTCGGCACCAGAATTTTCACTTCAGTGCACCACTATTAGATTCAACCCTGGTTACAAGATATCATACATGGTGATCAAATAATACCCTACTGGAGTTCTTCTTTAACCGTCTCCCACCTGCCACATAAGGTAATGACGGGCGCAAGGTGGTTCTCTCGTTCTGGGAGGACGTCATATGACATCCTCCCACTCTAACCGCGAGGCGATCGGTGGTGCGCTGTGTCCCTCGGATACAGCGGATCACCGATCAACGGAAAAAGCCAAAGATGTCGGCTCGGTCTTGTGATCAGCTGTGTCCAATCATAGCCGATCGCATGTAAAATAGGGAAATGCCGATTATCAGCATTTCTCTCCTCACGATCAGTCACGCTGAGAGCTTGTGAGGAGAGGAGAGACAGTAATCAGCATTCCTCAGAGGGCACATGTACACTGATCATCAGGGAACCGATGATCAGTGTGTCCTGATGATCAGTATAGCCCCAGCAGTGGCACCTGTCAGTGTCCATCAATACCAGCTGTCAGTGCTCATCAGTGCCACCTGCCAGTGCCCATCAGTGCCTACCAGTGCATATCAATGCCACATATCAGTGCCCATCTGAGCTGCCTTTCAATGCCACCTATCAGCGCCAGTCAGTGCCACCTATCAGTGCCCATCAGTGCTGCCTAACACTGCCAGTCAGTGCCACCTATCAGTGCCATGAGTGCTGCCTTTCAGTGCCCATCAGTGATGCCTGTCAATGCCTCAGTGCCACCTATCAGTGCCCATCACTGCAGCCTCATTAGCGCACATCAGTGAAGGAGAAAAATCACTTATACACAAAATTTTATAACAAAAACTAAGAAAAAACATTTTTTTTTCAAATTTTTCATTTGTTTTTGGTTTGTTTAGCAAAAAATAAAAAACCCCAAGGTGATTAAATACCACCAAAAATTGTCACTATAAAAATTTCATATGGGTACAGTGTTGCATGACCGCGCAATTGTCATTCAAAGTGCAACAGCACAGAAAGCTGAAAATTGACCTGGGCAGGAAGGGGGTATACGTGCCCTGTAGGCAAGGGATTAAACAAGAAATCAGGAGGAGAACACAAACAGCCATACTCACAGCCTGGGGATGATGTTCCCGGCATACTGGACCAGCTCGTAGAGATCTGCTACTTTCCTTCCTTTCGCAAATTCGTCCGTCAAATAAACTTCCAGATAATGCAGCTCATCAGAAATCGCCATGTCTGTTGTAGGCCATGTTAAGGATAATAAAAACACAAAAACGTGGTCAGGCATGAAAATTCTGGCTTTTAAAAATTGACTTAGACTCCATTTACCCTTGCTCAACTCCAAAGTTGCACTGGAAATCGCAATTGTGATGCAACTTTGATCCGACTTTACACACTCTGGATCAAATTCGCATCAAAGTATTGCAGGTATCTTTTCTAAGTTTTGAATGCGTATCATTGAAAAGAATGGGCTGTGACTTGTCATGCAACTTTGATGTCCAAAGTCACATGACAAGACGCACAAGTGTGAATGGAGCGCCTTAGATAACAGAGACCATTTGCTAAACGGCACAGGCATTCACCTTGGAATCCATCTTCAACACTTGGAAGCACTTCTGGAAAAATCCCTCTGATGGCCAGTATTTTCTGAATGGTCAGCTAAATTGTAGTCCTATAAACTGCAATGAGATGTATTCCCCAATTCTTCAATCATCGACCTTATGCAGGCCATAGATGGGTTGAAAATCGGCCGATTTTTCGGCTGAAAAAAAAAAAAAAATAATAATAATAATAATAAATCAGCCGATTTTCGCACTGTTAGTGGGTTACTTGGTCGGCCGTTTTTCGGGATTTTGGCACATTTTTTTTTATCGGTGAAGTTGGAAAAAAAAAAAATCGGACGACTTTGTCGATCGGCCTATTTTCCTGGCAATGATGGGCAAATCGGCTGATCTTTTTACCAATAAAAAGCCGTGACCTGCAAGAAGAAGACGAAAAAGAAGACGAAAAGAAGAATTTCAGTCCACTATTATATTTGACATGAAAACGTATTGCGGTTGCAACAATGTATCTATTTGTATAAAAATAAAACAGTCTGTATCCAAAATGGATACAAATAGATACATTGTTGCAACTGTAATACTTTTTCATGTCAAATACAATAGCGGAGCTCTCTGCAGGGAAAGAAGTAATAAAATGGCGGCCGTAGACGGGGGGGAAAAAAAAAACGGCCGATTTTTTTTTTTTTTAACGTTGGTGGTGACGTCGGCCTAGTCAACGACCAATTTTTTGTTTTTTTTAAACGGACGGTTTGTGACCTGTCTATGGCCTGCATAAGTTTGCAAAGGCACAGCTGGATCAAAACAATTCCTGCTGTGCCTGACCTTCTAAAAATACTAGTTGGCTGTCTGTCTAAATCAGCACCTTGGTAAGTATGAAAGCAGCTGAATCAAAATCACAGCCAAATGACGAGCATTCTAGAGAGAAGACAATAGAAGACCACATCTCATGACACAAAAAGGTTTCCTGTAAGATGAACTTGGGGCAGGCAGGGATGCAATATTTATATTGCCCAATGCGTGAGACAGTTATGGGCGCCAGGCAGGTCGTTTTTTGCAACATTGAGCCCTGCTGTGGGAAAGCAGCAGTGTTTACATATCAGGTGGAAGCATTTGGGCAGCTGCGCAGCCATCCAAAAGCTTCCACACACCTCAGTAAAGTGCTCTTGCCCCACCCCCACTATGTATCCCGGGCTCAGCATGGAATCCGTCATAGAGGGTGCTGCCGGGTACAGGGGAGGGAGCTTAGCGGACAAAGGTCTGCTTTCCTCATCATCTTGTTCCTGACCCAGAAGCGACATGTATGACATCACCTCCGTGTCCCCGATGACAGTTTCCCCAGCCAGCAGGGTCAGGAAAGAATGTAATGCATTGTAATCTGCATTGCATTACATTCAAGGAGCACAGGAGACATCCAGGGTCTTTTAGACTCATCCTTGATGACCTGACCTATAGGGTTATTAAAGAGTCGACCTATAGAAAAAATACGGTGCTGAAATTTGTTGCCATTTCACGGGTGTACACAAAGTTAAGGTTTGAAATGTTGGGTATCTAACTACTCGGTGCAACCTTGGCTTTAATATAGTACTAAACAAATGGGCAATTGATTGTGTTTTTGTGCCCCCTAAAATTAACTTTAGTGTGTTTTACGGTTATATTATAAATATAAATTAAAAAAATATATAGGATGAGAACAGCCTATATCCCCGCGCTGAAGAGTGAAAATATTGACGGTTAGAATAAAAATTATTAAACCAGTAATTAAATATTTAAACTAAGCTGCTGCTTTAAATAACAAAAAAAAAAAAAATCTATAAAATAGTGAAAAAAAAAATAGTACACACCAACAGTGCTGTGTATGTATACTACTTTTTTTAGTCACGGTTTACAATTTTATTTTTTTATTTAAAGCGGCAGCTTATTTAAATATTTAATTACTGGTTTAATAATTTTTAATGTAGGATATAGGCTGTTCCGAATTTTATATATATATATATATATATATATATACACATATACATACACACATACACACATACAGTAGGGAAGGAAAGTTTGGGCACCCCAGCTAAAAATTTGTATTAATGTGCATAAAAAAGCCAAGGAAAGATGGAAAAATCTCCAAAAGGCATCAAATTACAGATTAGACATTCTTATAATATGTCAACAAAAGTTAGATTTTATTTCCATCATTTACACTTTCAAAATAACAGAAAACAAAAAAATGGCGTCTGCAAAAGTTTGGGCACCCTGCAGAATTTATAGCATGCACTGCCCCCTTTGCCAAGCTGAGACCTGCCAGTGTCATGGATTGTTCTCAATCATCATCTGGGAAGACCAGGTGATGTCAATCTCAAAGGTTTTAAATGCCCAGACTCATCTGACCTTGCCCCAACAATCAGCACCATGGGTTCTTCTAAGCAGTTGTCTAGAAAACTGAAACTGAAAATAGTTGACGCTCACAAAGCTGGAGAAGGCTATAAGAAGATAGCAAAGCATTTTCAGATGTCAATATCCTCTGTTCAGAATGTAATTAAGAAATGGCAGTCATCAGGAACAGTAGAAGTTAAAGTAAGATCTGGAAGACCAAGAAAAATATCAGACAGAACAGCTCGCAGGATTGTGAGAAAAACAATTCAAAACCCACGTTTGACTGCATGATCCCTCCAGAAAGATCTGGCAGACACTAAAGTTGTGGTACACTATTCCACTATAAAGAGATACTTGTACAAATATGGTCTTCATGGAAGAGTCATCAGAAGAAAACCTCTTCTACGTCCTCACCACAAAAATCATCGTTTGAACTTTGCAAATGAACATATAGACAAGCCTGATGCATTTTGGAAACAAGTTCTGTGGACCAATGAGGTTAAAATTGAACTTTTTGGCCGGAATGAGCAAAGGTACGTTTGGAGAAGAAGGGGCACAGAATTTAATGAAAAGAACCTCTGTCCAACTGTTAAGCATGGGGTTGGATCAATCATGCTTTGGGGTTGTGTTGCAGCCAGTGGCACAGGGAACATCTCACGAGTAGAAGGAAAAATGGATTCAATAAAATTTCAGCAAATTTTGGATGGTAACTTGATGCCATCTGTGAAAAAGCTGAAGTTAAAGATAGGATGGCTTCTACAAATGGATAATGATCCTAAACACACCTCGAAATCCACGGGGGATTACATCAAGAGGCGTAAACTGAAGGTTTTGCCATGGCCTTCACAATCTCCTGACCTCAACATAATTGAAAATCTATGGATAGACCTTAAAAGAGCAGTGCGTGACAGACAGCCCAGAAATCTCAAAGAACTGGAAGACTTTTGTAAGGAAGAATGGGCAAAGATACCTCAAACAAGAATTGAAAGACTCTTGGCTGGCTACAAAAAGTGTTTACAAGCTGTGATACTTGCCAAAGGGGGCAGTACAAGATATTAACTCTGCAGGGTGCCCAAACTTTTGCAGACGCCATTTTTTTGTTTTTTGTTATTTTGAAAGTGTAAATGATGGAAATAAAATCTAACTTTTGTTGACATATTATAAGAATGTCTAATCTGTAATTTGATGCCTTTTGGAGATTTTTCCATCTTTCCTTGGCTTCTTTATGCACATTAATACAAATTTTTAGCTGGGGTGCCCAAACTTTCGATCCCCACTGTAAATATATATACATACATACACACACACATACATACATACATACACACATACATACACACACACATACATATATACACAAACACACATTATCCACACACACATACATACACACACACATATATACACACACACACATACATACATACATACATACAATACTAAATACATTATTTTTTTAATCCTGCAAAAAAAGTGCATTGATTGTTATTTTTGTTTTTATCAGGACAAGTAGATTGTCATGAGGGACAAGTAGACTGGAACCCCAAATACTTTAAGAATTTAGAGTCCCTACCGAACGGATATAAAAAGACACAAAATAAAAGTATAACTAAAAGACAAAAGCTTTTGTGGCAACGCCGCAACTGCATACAAAATACGCAATTACAGCGTGGTGGTGTGGCATTTACAGGGTTAAATCAGGAGGCGAAATACTGTATCAGTATAGGAAAGCTGCATAATCTTGGCGTGTAGAATTAGCCCTCCTGTTTTGGGCCATTTGTTTGTTGGGAGGTTGTCTGATCTCTCCAATGTGCAGGTTTTTGCATTCTTCACTACCCTGTGCTGCATATACTGAGTTACTTTGGTTTGGGTGTACAAGATTCTCTCCTTTTTCTAGATAAAGACTCAATTTAAAAAGCGACTGGCAGCAAACCCGCCACACTCTATTCCAATGTTCTGGGTGCACAACGGATGGATTAAAACATACTAGCCGGCTAATAACTGCTGCGGAAGAAGCCGATTGATTTTTCTCTTGTACTCGGTAAGTCAAAAGTAGAAATGATCACCTTGCTCTGAGTGCAAAACTGCCCAGGCAGCAATCAGTGTGCCAGTCTATGGTACATCTCAAACAATCAAAGACGTCATCAGCCTCCTGCAATTGACTGATCTTCAAAACGATCTGCATCAAATGCTGACTGCAGAGGACGACACAGCTCAGCCAAATCAAGATCAAGAGCAGGTCTGTGTTGCGGCTCGTATCGGGTATGCTTGCACCTCTTAGCATTTCATCAATAGATCCAAACATTTTTGAATGACGGAAGGCATGCATTATGGATAAGTGTTAAAGCTGCACTCCAGGAGAACCAAATAATATCTAAATCCAGCCATCCTGTATATTCTTCCTTGAATCTCGGTGAGCTTTGTGCATTTCTTCCAGATCTGTGCAGCAATCCAGTGTGAGACTTCCTGTAATAAAGACCGCTCACTGCTGCTCTCTCTCCTTGTCCAGGGTGACTGGTCTGGTCTCCACCCCTTCCTGTAATAAAGACTGCTCACTGCTGCTCTCTCTTCTTGTGCAGGGTGACTGGTCTGGTCTCTACCAACCAAGACCCATTTTATATAGAAAAGCAGTGGGGCTTTTTTTTTTAGGAGTTATGCAAATATCAACATGTCTCGATGGGTGTCAGTCTGGAGGAGTGGGTGATCCTAGCCAGGCCACACATGTGATGCTGAGCCTCCACAACTGAAAGAATTGAAATTCAATGAATAAAAAGGAGCGGGCCAGGGAGAATCAGGCTGGGGAGGAAAAGGGGTGGTCCTCAACCTCCCCAGGACCAGGGAGAACCTGTCCACGGAACAGAGGTAGAAGGGTGGGTGTGGAGATTCGTGTTAGGTGCAGCCTGTCGCCTCCAGGGAAAGGGGAATGTTGGAGGTGCAGCCTGTCGCCTCCAGGGAAAGGGGGATGTTGGAGGTGCAGCCTGTCGCCTCCAGGGAAAGGGGGATGTTGGAGGTGCAGCCTGTCGCCTCCAGGGAAAGGGGGATGTTGGAGGTGCAGCCTGTCGCCTCCAGGGAAAGGGGGATGTTGGAGGTGCAGCCTGTCGCCTCCAGGGAAAGGGGGATGTTGGAGGTGCAGCCTGTCGCCTCCAGGGAAAGGGGGATGTTGGAGGTGCAGCCTGTCGCCTCCAGGGAAAGGGGAATGTTGGAGGTGCAGCCTGTCGCCTCCAGGGAAAGGGGAATGTTGGAGGTGCAGCCTGTCGCCTCCAGGGAAAGGGGGATGTTGGAGGTGCAGCCTGTCGCCTCCAGGGAAAGGGGGATGTTGGAGGTGCAGCCTGTCGCCTCCAGGGAAAGGGGGATGTTGGAGGTGCAGCCTGTCGCCTCCAGGGAAAGGGGGATGTTGGAGGTGCAGCCCGTCGCCTCCAGGGAAAGGGGGATGTTGGAGGTGCAGCCCGTCACCTCCAGGGAAAGGGGGATGTTGGAGGTGCAGCCTGTCGCCTCCAGGGAAAGGGGGATGTTGGCGGTGCAGCCTGTCGCCTCCAGGGAAAGGGGGATGTTGGCGGTGCAGCCTGTCACCTCATGGGGAAAGGGGGAGAGTGCAGCCTGGGTTTCACTAGTGCACTATGAGATCCTGCCCCTGGCGTGGCTCTCCTCCCTCCCCTTCACGGTGACCACAGAGAGGGAAGGGAGTACTAGTGCTGGGAGAAGGGGATCTGGCTCACTCTGTCCACCATCAAACCCCTGCCATGTGGCCCAGCCTCCAGCAGGCCACAGGCTGGCAGCAGTCCACGGCTCAAGGGTTGGGTACCCCTTTTTTGTTGAAAAAAACATACCTTATTTTTTACATAAGTATAAAAAAAAAAAAACTAGATACTTAATTGAGGTACATTCCACCCTGTACTGCGACAGTGCATAAATACACCACATAACAATACAGTTCCAACCGTACAATAAATACATTCACTCAGCGGTACGATGCCTAACGTGGTGTGCAGAGTGAAAAGTTCCCCGATCCATCATGTCATACATGACTCGGCTTACCCAGAGACCGTTTGTGGCCCCCTAAGTTTTCACCAGAGTACCTAGCAGTGTGATGTCAGATGTGCAGTGCCCCTTTTTTTTTTTTTTTTAATTAAGTCCGCAAACGTGCAAACTACAACGAAAAAACCCGTAAGTGTTTCACAAAAAAGTGCAAGTGAAAAAACACCACACAAAAAGTGCACTTAGGGGTGTGCTTTGTCCTACCCCCGAAGGGGTTGGACCACTACCCTGATCCCCCGGGGCACGAAGCTCCTGACAGGGACAAGGTTCCCATTTGGTCCTCCTGGCCAAAAGGCCTGGTGGACCACCGTTCCTTATGCCCGGCCGAAGCCGGACATCCAGTACTTGGTCAGGGGGCTCTCCTGAAGAGAAAACCCCCTAGGGACAGGGGAGGAAGGAACCAAAAGGCCACACATCCTCCACCTAGACTTCAGGGCAGGCCCGAGGACCCACACCCTTCATCATGTGAAGAAAACACACACATAAGTAAAAGTGACAAACGTGGGAGTGTAAAAATAAATAAATAAATAAATAATTAAATAAATCTATAAAAATAATAAAAAGGTGGTCGTGCCCAAATTGTGCACTGACCAGGCCCTGAGGCCTGTAGCAAAAAAATTGCCCAGGACTTGGCCAAAAGGCCCGGTCCTAGAGGCGCAGTGCAAAAAGTGTTTTAAACGCGGTGACCATGTGCTCATTCACAACGTGGGGTCCCACACCCAAGTGCTACTCAGAGCACCCCTGAGGCGACTACTCAGGGGGCACCATGTTTGCGGACTTTCTGCCTTCTCAGCCCCTGGCCAGACCAAGGTAGATCCGTCCAAATCAGGAGGTACTGGGTCCTTCCAGCTTTCTCAGGGGAATTACTCCCAGGGCCCCACCTTAACGCGTGGCGCTCCCCAGTTTCTGTCCCCCCCGATACTGGCCTTCCAGACCCCCATCATACCAGTGAGGGTACAACAGCCATCCCCGCAAAGCTAGAATGGCCGGGAGCACCCCCACTGGACACTGATAAGAACAGATACTACACTTGATCTTAGCCAAAAGGCCGAGAAGCGATGTGCAGTGCCCCTAGGCTAGATTATGCTGAATGTACACCTGCCAGGAAATGAGGCGGAATCCATCTGACTTGCTGCAGCTTCTAGTGCACAATGCGAAAAGCTCATAGTGTGCAGTGAAAACCACAGCAAGCCATTTCTCATTATAGGACAGCAGCCTATACAACGGTGCAAGATAGGAGGCAAGGCGAACTACTTTGACCTAGTGTTCAGGGAACGGCTGCCTTTATCTGACCAATCCATTGTGGTGCCATCCGCCAATCCTTCCTGACAAACCACATGGCCATTAGGAAGGATACAAAGCTCGTAGTAACTCTTTGGGGACAACATGGAAGTCCGGAGTTCTCCCAGCATGTTTGAAGCATGTTTCAGAGCATCCATCAGTTTGTTCTTGTCCTGCAGAAAAAAAAAAAGAAAAAAAAAAAAGAAAAAGGAAGAAGAAGACTGTATCAATATTGGCTGCGCCACAAAAAACAAAAATGGATAGAATTAGCTTCAAGAAAAAAAAAAAAATGCAAGGCCAGCACAGTGTCATACACCCCCGGACAAGCCTTTTATGCAGACAGTTTTCAAGACCATATACATTTATACACATCACGCAGTTAGTTCCCATGGAAACTAGCTAACAGGTTTCACAAAATGAACAGGTGTAGTTACTGTGCATCCGCTGCATGTAATATGCAAATGTGCAGACAGGAGACGCACAGCCTACATCTTACCCTAAAGCAGCGTTTCTCAACTCCAGTCCTCATGGACCCCCAACAGGTCATGTTTTCAGGATTTCCCTCAGATGAAACAGCTGTGGTAATTACTAAGGCAGTGAAACTGATCAAATCACCTGTGCAAAATAATGGAAATCCTGAAAACATGACCTGTTGGGGGTCCATGAGGACTGGAGTTGAGAAACACTGCCCTAAAGGATCAGTGCACTTCATAACAAAGGAGTAGTTCTCCTTTCTGTCCCTTCACCCAAACCACCCTTCCCATCCCCGGGAGGCTACAGTCTACTTACTCGGATTCAACAGCCAAAGGTCAAGATTTATTTATTTTTTACACTCCTAGCTGCGCCTGTCTATTACAGAGCTCCCTAGACTTCTATGGGATGGTCTATGGTCATCTCCAGCCTCAGAACACAAATTCCTAGAAGTCTATGGGGCACAAAAGGCAAAGGCGTGGCCAAGATAGTGAAGACTTCTATGGCTGCACCAGGAAGATTGAGGTAAGTATGCATCTGTGGAGAGGGAAGGTGGGTTATGCCAGGTCAGAAGGCAAAAAAAAAAAAAAAAAAAAAAGTAGTAAATGCACTGTTTTAAAGTGCACTAATCTCCTAAATCCTCCTGCACACGGGGCGTTTTTACAGCGGATGTTTTTGGCTTTTGACTTTTTTTTTCTACAGCCAGTAAACCCCCCCATCATGTTATCCTATGTGTCCGTGCACACACAGACTGGAATCAATGTTTTTTGGCAGGGAAGTTTTTTAGCTGGAAAAAAAACCCAGGACTAGTGGGTTTCTAGAGGAACTTTTTAGCTATGAAAATGCTCTAACGCTGAAAAACGCGGCAAACCGACACAAAATGGCTTTTTTTTTTGGAACATTTTTGGACCAAAAAACATTTTTTGTTACAAGAAAAAAAAAAAAACGTAAAACGAGGAAAAATGCTGCTAACTGCTAATGCAAAAACACTAAAAAAAAAGAAGCTGAAAAACTCGTGTTTTTAAACGTGATTTTACACTGCTAATGTAACCAGCATTATCAAAACACCCCCCCCCCCCCCCCCCAGTGTGCATGGAGCCTAAAAGTGCCGAATACCATAAATTCACTAAAAAAAGCCAATAGTAGCAATGAAATGACAAATCTGCTGTATGTGAAATGTCAAAAATCAAACCAAAGACAATGCAAATCTTGGAACTTTAAAGCGGTTTTAAACCCAAAAATGTATTATATTGCAGCTTACCAATCATTAGACTGCATTTGTTTTCTTTTTTCTTTAGGCTTTATTCCAATCTGTTTTCACCTGGTGATCTTAGTGGAGGAGGATTGAAGGAAAGGAGAGCAAGTGCTTGTTCATAACATCTCTGCTGATCGGAGCTTTACAGAACACTGCTTATGTATATAGTGTCAACATACAGGGCACACAGAAAACAAGTGTTTTATATATTCTCTGTTCACACCATACATGTGCAGAAAAATTCAGCTTAATGGACATGGTGTGAACAAGCCCTGAATACTGCTGGGTATCAGTCTTTGAAAGCTCAAGGATATTACCTTCATGCATTCAGTTTCCAGCAGCCCGCCTAATGCTTACCTGAGCCCCATCACGATCCAGCGATGGGCACGAGGGCCTCGGCACTCAGCAAAGGGGAAGAGCCAGGATCAGGGGACCCGAGAAGAACAGGATCGGTGATCACTTTTGTTGCCAGCGGGTTAGGCCCCATGTACACGGGACACTTCTGAACGATGGAAACTGACTGCTGGAAAACGTAGGTTAAAAAAAATTCCGTTTAGCCGCATTTGCATAACGCATTTATTTGCGTTTAGAAGCGTTTTTTAAAGATAAGCACAGGAGAACCTGCCAAATGCCCAGAATACACTGAAAAGTGGTAAATGATTAACTATTTCAGAGAAATACAGAGAGTAGAAGCAGAGGCGGCAGTACGTGTTGAGATTAGCTTAGGTGTGAGTTGCTCATTAACATTTCTTTTGTTTCCAAGGATGGGAAAGGTGTCTGGTGGAGGGAGTCATTAAGGTCACCTGGCAGGGGGTCTTCGTGAGGAATTTGAGGTGTGAATGGTCATTAACATAGCTTTTCTTTCCAAGGGTGGGAGAGGTCTGAGGTGTGATTTGTTCATTACAATGTGTGACAAGCTTGGTAGGAACATCCTGTGTTCAGTGTTTTGTCCATCTGAGTACCTTGAAAACTCTTTGCATGCATTTTTCATGATGAAAAAAGGCTCTGGACAGCATCGGGAACTGGAAGAGTTAAAAAAAAATTTCAAACGCTTATAAACAGTTATCCGCGATTACAAGCGTTTGGCGTTTGAAACGCTGATAAAATCTACAGCTCAACGCAAGTTTTCTGCATTCAAAAAAAACGACTGTAAATGACATTGTGTACACGGACCCATAGGAGAACATTAGGGAGAGTTCAGGAGCTGCTAAAAAAAAACAAAAAAACAAAAAAAAAACCAAACACTGAAAAGCTCCTGAACATCAGTCTATCAGCTGCAGTGTACATGAGCCCTTAAAAATTAACTAGTTGCTGACTGCAGATAGCCAAATGACGGCTGCACTGCGGCTGGCCAGTTCTGGGAGGGCGTCATATGACGTCCTCCCAGAACGCGCTCTCCTGCACGCCCCCGGCAATCTCCGTGATCGCTGTGTCCTATGGACACAGTTGATCACGTGAAGTGGTAACAGGCCAATCACAGTGGCCTTTTACTACGTGATCAGCCATGTCCAATGGAACGCTGATCACAGGGAAATGCAATCGCCGGTTCTCGGCTACCCTTTCCTCACGGCAGTTGTCAGAGCAGGGATGATCAGTTCCCTGATGACCGGTGTCCAGTAGTGCCACCCTTCAGTTCCACCCACAAGTGCCCAGCAGTGCCACCCACCTGTGCCCATCAGTGCAGCCAGTCAGTGCTGCCTATCAGTACCCATCAGTGCCACCTAATTAGTGCTGCCCATCAGTGCCGCCCCATCAACGCACATCAGTGAAGGAGAAAAATTACCTCTTTGCAAAAAGTTTATAATAGAAACAAAGAAACTTTTTTTTCACATTTTTTGCTCTTTGTTTATAGCGCAAAAAGTAAAAAAACACACAGCGGCAAGTAAATACCACCAAAAGAAGGCTTTATTTGTGAGAATTATACAAATTTCAGATGGGTATAATGTTGCATGACCGCGCAATTGTCATTCAAAATGCAACAGTGCTGAAAGCTGAAAATTGGCCTGGTAAGGAAGGGGGTATAAGTGCCCTGTAGGCAAGTGGTTAATGGCGGTGCGTTGAGCGATTTTGAGGGGACAGCACATTTAAATGTTACACAAGCTGTACACTGACTACGTCACATTGTAGCAAAGTGTCATTTCTTCAGTGTTGTCACATGAAAAGAAAGAATCAAATATTTACAAAAAATGTGAGGGGTGGACTCACTTCTGGGAGATACTGTACAATTCTAGGAGTTCAATAAACTATTTGCAGGGAAAAAAAAAAAAGCGTTTCTACTATCCTTCCCGACATACCACCCCAAAGAAAAGCAGACAAACAACAGCAGAAACTGGAGGTCAGTGAGGGTCGTTCTGCCGATCGGAGTAATCGGACAACAGAGTGCTGGGAGGAGAATCCGAAGCTTTTAGGATTGTGAGCCTGGACCTGGAGGCCATTCCGTAAGATGAAGGCTCTGTAACGCTTCTGACCTACAGGCTGAATGTGGTCAATTATAGTCGGTAATTGTGTTTGCCCAAGGATGCACAAGAGAAGACACGAGCTAACAAACTGGAGTGCTGCTTGAGAAAAAGATCCGTAGCATTCAGCTAAAAAAAATAAAACAAAAAAAAAAACCACAACATGAAAGAGCAGCCTTCACTAGAACAACATGGGACATCATTCACTTTTAGGGCTCATGTACACTGTAGCTGATAAAGTGACGTTCAGGAGCTGTTCAGCGTTTTTTTCAGGAGCCCCTGAACTCACCCTAATGTTCTCCTATGTGTCCATGTACACATCGTCGTTTACAGGCATTTGAGTTGACAGTCGTTTTTTTGAACGCAC
The DNA here is from genome assembly GCF_062004578.1 of Staurois parvus. Lineage (NCBI taxonomy): Eukaryota > Metazoa > Chordata > Amphibia > Anura > Ranidae > Staurois > Staurois parvus. The sequence continues at coordinate 65,665 of NW_028321434.1, forward strand.
CAAATTTGTGTTCAGCAGTTGATTTTATCAGCGTTTCAAATGCAAAACGATTGTAAACGCAGCAAATCACATTTATAAGTGTTTGCAATTTTTTTTTTTTTTTTTTAACTCTTCCAGTTTCCAATGCTGTCCAGAGCCTTTTTTCATCATGAAAAATGCATGCAAAGGGTTTTCAAGGTACTCAAATGGACAAAACACTGAACACAGGATGTTCCTACCAAGCTTGTCACACATTGTAATGACCAATTCACACCTCAGACCTCTCCCACCCTTGGAAACAAAAGATATGTTAATGACCATTCACACCTCAAATTCCTCATGAAGACCCCCTGCCAGGTGGCCTTAATGACTCCCTCCACCAGACACCTTTCCCACCCTTGGAAACAGAAGAAATGTTAATGAGCAACTCACACCTAAGCTAATCTCAACACATACTGCTGTCTCTGCTTCTACTCTCTGTATTTCTCTGAAACAGTCTGAAATAGTTAATTTACCACTTTTCAGTGTATTCTGGGCATTTGGGAGGTTCTCCTGTGCTTATCTTTAAAAAATGCTTCTAAAACCGCAAACGCACATAAACGCATTATGCAAACGCGGCTAAACAGACATTTTTTAACCTACATTTTCCAGCAGTCAGTTTACATCGTTCAGAAGTGTCCCGTGTACATGGAGCCTAAATTCTTAAAAGTGGTTGTAAACCTCTGACTAAAATATGAACAAAACACATCCCTCTATAATGTGGTCTGCTGCTTTGTTCCTCTGCTAGCAGCAGGATTTACTTCTGACTGAAGGTTTCCTGACACCAAGAGGAAAATGTGAGCTCCTGTGAGCTGTGTGGAGGGGGAGGGGGGGCATGTCTCTTCCCTCCAATCAGCTCTCAGAGCTCTCCTCACTGAGCTCTACAGAGTGTACATTTCAGTTCTCCACCCCCTTTTTTCTGACAGCTCAGACAAGCTTTATAAATTCTGGACTTTGAACAGATGTAGAGAAGAGAAGAACACAAATAAACAGGTACAACTTATGTAGGATTTGTTTCATCTCTGTGCATCTCCTGAGGCCAGTCACTTCACTGGGTATATGTAACGGTTTACAATCACTTTAACAGGGAAGGGGTAAGGAGGATAACTATGGCCCCAAACAATATACCAGGAGCAGAAGTTTACCGCTTTGGTTCTGTTTTCTCCAAATGATAAAACATTAGTCCGCACAAAACTGGAAACAGATCTGAATGAGCGTGCAACAAACACACCAAAGTAGCTCCTTCATCCATTTTTTTTTTTGCAGAGAACCTCGTGTATTTTGTCCTGTGATTGCCACCCACAATTTATTTCCGCAGAAACGCACTACAGTCCATTTAACCTGATTTCCTATAGGATATGGTCACATCTCCGCATTTTTACCCGATGCGTTTTTTTGGAAAGGGTCAGGGACTTTTTTGAACACAAAAAGTTGTTTATGGTTCTATAGACTTCAACAGAAATGCTGCAGAAAAGCATGCAGAGCTTTTTTTATGTGTTTTTGCATTTTAAATCTGCCTAGCAACAAGGAAAAAAAAACGCATCAAAAGCACATGTGGAAAAATGCAAACCGCAATGCAGAAATGAATCAAACACAAACTGCATAGGTGTGAACTTAGCCTTAAGGGTGTCATTAGGAATGAATGAATTACGAATTCATTATTATTTCAGGTACTTATATAGCGCCATCAATATACGCAGCGCTTTACATATATATTGTACATTCACATCAGTCTCTAACCCTCAAGGGGTGTACAATCTAAGGTCCCTAACCCTCAAGGGGCGTACAATCTAAGGTCCCTAACTCACATTCATACATACACATACTAGGGACAATTTAGACAGGAACCAATTCACCTACCAGCATGTCTTTGGAGTGTGGGAGGAAACCCGCGCAGGCACAGGGAGAACATGCAAACTCCAGGCAGGTGGTGCCGTGGTTGGGTTTCGATGCATGAAGGTAAAAAAACTTTGTGCAGCTCCCTCCCAGCCCCTCCTAATAATTACTGCGATCGAAGATCTGCGATCTTGTACTGTACAGCGCTGAGCGAACTATTGGCGCTTTATAAATACTGTATAATAATAATAATCTAGTGATGCGCATGAGAGCCTCAGCTCTCTGGGGCCACTGTTGATAAAAGGAAGCCAACAGTTCGATCTTCCACAATGATTATTTATTTCAGGTACTTATATAGCGCCATCAATTTATGCAGCGCTTTATATTGTGGGAACTTGCTTCAAAGTGGTAGAGATTTTCATTTAAAGCACACAGCGACTCGCTTCTTTAAGGGCCTTTTTGCCCAATTTTGTTTAAACAAATGTCCCATAACATAAAGCTTCCCACGCAGGGGTATCCACCATCAAACAAAACAACGATTCAGCCTTCTGGCTTATACTCAGCTTGATGTCTGTCTCCTGCAGACTTTATGGCTCATGCACACCGCTGGCCTCTAGCACACAGCTAGTCTCTAGCAGCCCCTTGCTGCTTTTGGCTTCCACTTCTCCTAGGTGAAGCCCACCTGACTCCTGTCTTCCAGGTGGAACCCTCCTGACTCCTATCTGCCGGGGTGGAGCCCAGACCTCTGATCCTGACTCTCTGAAAAGGCCTGCACACACCTGTGCAATCAGTCTCCTGGCCATTCCCAAAATTCACATCAGTCCCTAACCCTCAAGAGGCGTACAATCTAAGGTCCCTAACTCACATTCATACATACACATATTAGGGACAATTTAGACAGGAGCCAATTCACCTACCAGCATGTCTTTGGAGTGTGGGAGGAAACCGGAGTACCCGGAGGAAACCCACGCAGGCACAGGGAGAGCATGCAAACTCCAGGCAGGTGGTACCGAGGTTGGGTTTTTCGAACCCACAACAATAGTACTGCCTAAATTTGTGTAGAAAGATTACTTATTTGCTAAATATTATAAATGAAACAAAGAAAAATGCATTTTCCCAAAAATATTCGGTATTGTTCGTTTATAGAGAAAAAAAAAATAAAAAAATACCACCAAAAGAAATCTCTATTTGTGTGAAAAAAAAAATGATAAATATGGGTAGTATCGCACGACCGCACAATTGTCATTTAAATTGCAACAGCGCTGAAAGGTGAAAATTGGCCTGGGCAGGAAGGGGGTAGAAGTGCCCGGTAGGCGAGGGGTTAAAGGCTGTTGATAATTTTGTTTTGTTTTTTTAACCAGCAGTTCTGCTTTAATTATCAAAAAGTTTGACTCGCGGCTGAATACACTTACAGGTAACATGGAAATCCTCTTTAAATTGAAGACTCCGTTTACAAATCCCCCCAATAAACACTTCAATTGTCCGCTTTCGGCATATTTATGTTAATTCAATGCAATCCAGCAGTGACAAAATAATGAAGCACCATTAGGACGCGGGACTGAAGCAGCAGTTGTTGGCGTAAACGTGGCATCTAATCCCAGCCAGTGCCAGCCGGCAGCGCTGAGCCGCTCGAACGGTGATTTACATTGATTAGGGAATAATTTTCGGCGCTGTCCCATGGGAAATTAAGCAGATGAGGATTGATAGGAGTGGCGCGACTCAATGCGTTTTGTGGTTTCATTCATTAAGCTCCATTAAAACAAATAGCTGCGGTATTGTTTTACTCAGTCTTAAGGAAAGGCCCAGAGAATTTCAATTTAAAAAGTACAGAGCAGAAAAGTTTCCCCCCCCTTTTTCTTTAAAAAGGGAAACCATACAGCAAGGGCCTATTTTCAGCTATTATTTTGTCTTTTTATGAGATTTGATATTTTTACATAACTTTGCATTTTCTATTATTTTACTGCATGCATAGATTTGTAGATTACTCTTCTAGCTGCTATTGCCACGCCACTAGAATCTCAGCCACATGGAGGATGGATTGCTTTCCATTAGTCAGGCCTGACTGGCAGACTTGCACTGAGAAAAGAGGAAGCAAAGGAAAACCCCAGTGATGAAGCAGAACCTGCTATTTAATTAGTAAATATGGCCACCCCACCTGCATGCATATTATTATTATTATACAGGATTTATATATTATTATTATTATACAGGATTTATATATTATTATTATACAGGATTTATATATTATTATTATTATACAGGATTTATTATTATTATTATACAGGATTTATATATTATTATTATTATTACAGGATTTATATATTATTATTATTATACAGGATTTATATATTATTATTATTATTATACAGGATTTATATATTATTATTATTATACAGGATTTATATATTATTATTATTATACAGGATTTATATATTATTATTATACAGGATTTATATATTATTATTATTATACAGGATTTATATATTATTATTATTATACAGGATTTATATATTATTATTATACAGGATTTATATATTATTATTATACAGGATTTATATATTATTATTATTATACAGGATTTATATATTATTATTATACAGGATTTATGGCGCCAACAGTTTGCTCAGCGCTTTACAATATAACGGGAGACAATACAGCAACAATACAGTTCAATACAAGAGGGATAGGAGGGCCCTGATCCTGGGAGCTTACAATCTACCGTATTTTTCGCCGTATAGGACGCACTTTTTCTTCCCCAAAACTGGGGGGGAAATGTCAGTGCGTCTTATAAGGCGAATATGGAGCGGCCGGTCCGGTATTTCCACCGCGGCCGTGTCAGAATACCGGGCCGGCCGCTCAGCTCTGCAGCGGGACCTTACCTGTTCCTCTATCCAGCGGCGCGCTGTCTTCCCGGCTTCTGTAGTGTGGGCACTGGGCATGACAGCCGGGTGCCAAGTGCGCATGCGCAAGAAGCGGTGCTTTTTGTGAATGGTAAGGCGGTACCTGGGACACATGACAGATCCCAGAAGCCGCCGGACCAATCACAAAGCGCAAGTGCTTCTCGCTCATGCGCACTGGGCACCTGGCTGTCATGCCGAGCGCCATTACAGAAGCCGGGAAGACAGCGCGCGGCTGGATCGAGGAACAGGTAAGATGAAACAAAAACTCTGCGGAAGTAAGAGCGGGTGCCTGTCAAATTCAGGTACCCGCTCCCCACCTCCCCAAAGGTCAGCAGTCATCCCTGTGCTCTCCGCAGTCTCGGGTCATCTCCTGTGCTCTCCGCAGTCTCGGGTCATTCCTGTGCTCTCCGCAGTCTCGGGTCATCCCTGTGCTCTCCGCAGTCTCTGGTCATCCCTGTGCTCTCCGCAGTCTCGGGTCATCCCTGTGCTCTCCGCAGTCTCGGGTCATCCCTGTGCTCTCCGCAGTCTCGGGTCATCCCTGTGCTCTCCGCAGTCTCGGGTCATCCCTGTGCTCTCCGCAGTCTCGGGTCATCCCTGTGCTCTCCGCAGTCTCGGGTCATCCCTGTGCTCTCCGCAGTCTCGGGTCATCCCTGTGCTCTCCGCAGTCTCGGGTCATCCCTGTGCTCTCCGCAGTCTCTGGTCATCCCTGTGCTGTCCGCAGTCTCTGGTCATCCCTGTGCTGTCCGCAGTCTCTGGTCATCCCTGTGCTGTCCGCAGTCTCTGGTCATCCCTGTGCTGTCCGCAGTCTCTGGTCATCCCTGTGCTGTCCGCAGTCTCTGGTCATCCCTGTGCTGTCCGCAATCCATTAGTTCAGAATTTTTTTTTTCCTGTTTTCTGCCTCTAAAACCTAGGTGCGTCTTATGGTCAGGTGCATCTTATACGGCGAAAAATACGGTAAGCGATATACATTATTATTATACAGGATTTATATAGCCAATAAATAATATTTTGAAATGCCAAGATATACATGTAGCGCTCTGTAAATCATATAATAAAAAGAAAAAAAATTCATAAACAAAAAGTCCATCAATAAAAGTCCTCTTTTGTGTTGGTTGACTTTTTCAAAATAAATCACCACGTGACTGTAAATAAATAAACATCCAAATTGTGCTGTGCTCCCCCTTTAGGTATGCACTCACCAACTTTATTTGCCTCCCACTTTCATGGTTGGCAAAATGTGCTTTGGTTTAAACATATATTTCTCCAGACCAGGATAGTCACTCATATACATGGACTTTTCTCAGAATGGTTCCAACACTCCAATCCAATAGCCTCAGTAACTGACGTTCCACAGCAACTTCCCCAGAATGGCTCCAACCAGGGGCGGGCTGACCATTTGGAAACTCGGGCACTGCCTGAGGGCCTGGGGTCAGTAGGGGGCCCCATGAGATGCCCCTGGTACCTTTTTCATAGGCGTTTTTGAGTTTAGGCAAGGACACAGGGGCCCCATGATCCCCTATTGCCCGGGGGGCCACATGAGTTGTCAGTCCACCCCTGGCTCCAACACTACAGACCTACAATCTCTGGAAATGACTCTCCATATCATGTGAAAGAAAGGAAAGAGAGACCCGACATAGTGTAGTATCCTTTAAAACCTTTTAATCTCTGCTCAAAGAAACTCACTTAAAGAATAAAATTCAATATCAGCCCAAAGATATATCTTTTTACTTAATGAAGGTAATGTCAGAGAGGGAAGACAGCTCAACGCTCTCACCGCTGCCGATCCTCGCTCTCAGACAACTCACGTCACTTCCAGTTCCAAAGATCATCACTTCCGGGTTTCACTCAGCCAAAAACTGACGCGCTTCGTCACTTATTCATTTGAATGAGTCCAGTAGTGACGAAACGCGTCAGTTTGGCTAAGCGAAAACTGGAAGTGACGATCTTTGGAACCTGCGTTCACTATATCCGGCCTCCCCGGACCCCGCGTTCACTATATCCGGCCTCCCCGGACCCCGCGTCCACTATATCCGGCCTCCCCGGACCCCGCGTCCACTATATCCGGCCTCCCCGGACCCCGCGTCCACTATATCCGGCCTCCCCGGACCCCGCGTCCACTATATCCGGCCTCCCCGGACCCCGCGTCCACTATATCCGGCCTCCCCGGACCCCGCGTCCACTATATCCGGCCTCCCCGGACCCCGCGTTCACTATATCCGGCCTCCCCGGACCCCGCGTTCACTATATCCGGCCTCCCCGGACCCCGCGTTCACTGCAATGGGAAGCCAGTGGAGGGATTGGCAGATACAGAACGGTTAGTAAGGTGGATGAGTCTGGCATCAGCATTCATGATAGACTGAAGAGGGGATAGCCTGAGATGAGGTCGGCCAATGAGGAGGGAGTTACTGTAGTCAAGGCGAGAGATAACCAGGGAGGGGATAAGTTACTTAGTGGTTTCCGAGGTTAAGAACGGGCGTATCTTGGAGATGTTGCGTGGTGAAGTCTACTGCTGAAAGGACAGACACACACACACCTTTTCAATTGCTTGGTAACACAAATTGCTAATCAGCCAAATCACATGGCAGCAACTCAATGCATTTAGGCATCTAGACATAGTGAAAACTACTTGAAGTTCAAACCGAGCAACAGAATGGGGAAGAAAGGGGATTTAAGTGACTTTGAATATGGCATGGTTGTTGGTGCCAGACGGGCCGGTTTGGGTGTTTCAAAAACTGCTGAGTCTGACGGTTGTGTTACCAAGATAGGCGGGGGTGCACACGAGTGATTAGAGTGGGAGGACGTCATATAACGTCCTCCCAGAACGAGAGAACCACCGCCCATCCGTCATTTCCTTATGTGGCGGGCAGGAGGCGGTTAAACTGCAAAATCTGATACAGCTCTGCATAGAAGCCAATCAGCTTACAGGTTTTATTGACAAAACTTCCGGTTCACATCTATACGTCCGCGTGGGCTGCGTTTTGCATGGGCACGAGAGCCCATTCATTTGAATGGACTGTTGCTCAGTGACAGGCAGGGAAGACGTCCCTGCACTTCTTTGGAAACCGCAGCCCGCACAGGAACCTCGGTTCCCAGTACGGTTGCGTTTCCCAGTGCGGGCGGCGTGCCATTAGAACTAATGGCACCCGCCTGAAGGTCCACATTTCTCTGTGCGGGGGGTGAGGCTGCACAGATTTTCGCGCGGATCCGCAGCGGCACCACCCGCACAGATGTGAGCCTAGGGTAGTTGAACAAGTTGAAGTCAGAAGCTGATTGGCCGCCATGGACAGCTGCACCAGATTGAGTGCTCCAGTTTTAGTAAAACTCCCCCAGTATTTCTTACAGCAAGAAGCTGGCAATTGATTATCATACACAGTGCTTTAGCAAAATAAATGTGGTTATGGCAAAAGGCTCATTAAATGCCCATTTATTCCTTAATTATCAAACAGAAGAGAAACCTGTTCTTGTTGTCAGACTATCACTTCATGTCCCAAGTGCAGTATAAAAGAATCTGATGATTTTACGGGTAACAGCTCTTCATGATCAGCATGTGACCTCTTGTCAAAAACCAGAAACAAACTCAAATACTCATGTGATGCCGACCACAGGGCTCCAGGCCGATTATAGGCCATCATGCCTACACACATTGGACACATTAACCACTTGCTTCCCAAGCCCATTCTGACACTTCTCTCCGACATGTAAAAATCATCATTTTTTTGGTAATGAATTAACCCGTTGCCCAACACCCAGCAGAGAAATACACAGCAGGTTTCCCCAAGTAAAAACATACACAGCACAGTTTATAGCAAAAAAAAAAGAAAAAAAAAAGAAACCCACACATACATGGGATCAAATTCCACCGAAAGAAGGTTCTATTTGTGGGAGGGGAAGGACGGAAGTTTCATTTGAATGCGGCGTTGCATGATCGCACAATTGTCAGTTAGCCACTTGCCTACCGGGTATTTACACCACCCCCCCCCCTTCCTGCCCAGACCAATTTTCAGCGCAGTCACACTTTCGCCAACAATTGCGCGGTTATGCAAATGAAATTTTTCTAAATGTTTTCACACATGTTTTCTTTTGGTGGTATCTAAGTGCCGCTGGGTGTTTTATTGTTTGAGCTATAAACAAAACAAACAAAAAAAAAAGAGCTCTTCTTGGTTTCGATTATAAAATTTTGCAAACAAGTAATTGTTCTCCTATACTGATGTGCATTGATGAGGCTGCACTGATGGACACTGATGAGGTGGCACAGATAGGCGACACTGATGAGCTGACACAGACAGGCGGCACTAATGTGCATTGATGAGGCTGCACTGATGAGGTGGCACAGATAGGCGGCACTGATGTGCATTGATGAGGCTGCAATGATGGGCACTGATGAGGTGGCACAGATAGGCGGCACTGATGCTGCTGCACAGGTATGCAGCAATGATGGGCACTGACAGGCGGCACAGGTGGGTGACACTGATCATCAGTGTCGATCTGTTCCCTGACAATTGCCGGTTGTCGGCAGTACTGTCCTCACACTGTAACAGCGTGAGGAAAAGTGCAGCCAATAACCGGCAACTGTGTTTACCCGGTGATCTGATGTGTCATTGGACACAGCTGATCACGTGGTAAAAGGCAGCTGTGATTGGCCCTTTACCACATCACGTGATCAGCTGTGTCCATAGGAGAGCATACTGTTAGTTGCAACACAGAAGAACTATTGGGAGCCAGAGACAGAACCCTAGAACAGTAACTGCCTGAACAAGGACCATCATGGCAGGATCACCACAGATTATTTTAATGAAAGATACAGATGTAAAAAGATGGAAAGTGACTTTTTAGTATTACAGTAACAGGTTAAATAATAATATATAAGATTTTAGCGAATGGGCTTAAATCTACTAAGCAATAAAAGAATATAAAAACATAATTTTGAAAAAAAAAAAAAAAAAAAAATACAGGTTAGTTTTAACTAAATGTATACAAATCACATTTTTGCAAAAAAAAAAAAAAAATCTGAAAAATGCCCCAAAAAGGGAATGAGAAGACTTTGTCTCTGATATTGTGCAAGGGAACATAAAACAGGAAAGACAAACGAGAAGGAGACGACAGACGTGACCTCTGACCAAAATATTCCTTTTACACAATAGCAGTAGTCTGAAACCCGGATGGTAAGGCCCCATTTATATGGGTGTACTATAGGGGTGCCGTATTTGACTGCATGGGGATGCGAAGGTGTTCCATACATCTGTGTGCAGGCAGTCCCATTCGTGTCAACTGGGGCACAGCCAATGCTCACAATTTGACAGCCATGCGAGTGCAGAGTCCGGAGCACACAGGGGAGATTTACTTAAACTGTAGCACACAGAATCTGGTGCAGCTCTGCACAGAAACCAATCAGCTTCCAGGTTTTATTGTCAAAGCTTAATTGAACAAGCTGAAGTTAGAAGCTGATTGGCCGCCATGCGCAGCTGAACCAGATTCTGAGAGCTCCAGTTTCAGTAAATCTCTCAGTCTCTATTCAGAGCCAGGCACCCGCACTCACAGTGTGTCCATGCAGCCACTGCATCCCAGCTGACATGAATGGAACCGCCTACACACAGAACACCTGGAGTACGAGGCCTAATAAAACTTTAAGTGTTACTAAACCCCCGGAGCCCGCATTCACTATGTCCGGTCTCCCCGGAGCCCGCATTCACTATGTCCGGTCTCCCCGGAGCCCGCATTCACTATATCTGGTCTCCCCGGACCCTGCATTCACTATATCTGGTCTCCCCGGACCCCACATTCACTATATCCGCTCTCCCCGGACCCCACATTCACTATATCCGCTCTCCCCGGACCCTGCATTCACTATATCTGGTCTCCCCGGACCCCGCATTCACTATATCTGGTCTCCCCGGACCCTGCATTCACTATATCTGGTCTCCCCGGACCCCGCATTCACTATATCCGCTTGTCATTGCTGTCGATCATCTTCATCAAACTTAAATAGAGCTCATTCAGATGGCAGATTAGGGTCATCTTCCATGCAGGGCTGCGGGCAGGCACATGCGCATCCACCTCAGGGCTGCGGGCAGGCGCATGCGCATCCATCTCAGGGCTGTGGGAAGGCAAGGACACAATCACGTGTCAAAGTTTGGCTTGCGGGCAGGAGCACGGATCAGAACATATAGGAAACATGCACCAACCTGCCCGTACATCCTTTGGTGGTACATGCACACCGAGGTGGATGAACATGCATCTGCCAGCGGCTCTGCACAGAGGGCGGCACTGTACTGTCTGAATGAGCCCTTAGTAAGCTGCTCACAGTAGGCGTCCCACATGATTACATGAGCTTGTCTCAGGTACCTGAATCCACGTCATCAGGACTGTGAATAAAAGTAAAGCCAAAGCTTTTTCTGAATTGAAGTGGGTCCTGATAGGCATCTCTAGCTGCACTGACAGCTCTAATTCTTAAATTACCCTACATAGCATTTTCAGCTTCTTTTGTTGCCTCTTTCACTGCAGGCTCAAGCAGCAAATCCTAATAAAGGAGGTGTAAATCCGCAAAATGTGATGCCTCTTTTGCAACCTTCAATAAATATTTCAGATCTATAAAGCTTGCCCTGATACATTCTTTTCAACACAGGCACTGCCCTACTGACAGAGTGGAGCAATCCCATTACTTTTGTATCAGGTTTTTATTGCCGAGTCCCCACAGGGAAGATTTTACTCCTTTTGTCCAGGTGACCACTGTCACTCCAGCTGGAAGGGAAATTGGAACATTTTGAGCCATCATTGGAACAGGATTAGAGAGGAAACCTTTCAATTGGACGCTTGTTCCAGTGACAACTGTCTAAGAGGTGATTTACCTTCTTAGATATACTAGATTTCCTCTTGTTTCCGGTGGAGTTTATGGGACAGGAAGTGGAGATAATGGTCCTCAATGGGAGAGGATTTGAACACAATGGAACACCAATGCTGAAAAAGTTAGGGGAATCCTACAATTTTTGAGCTTTCACTGGAATAGGAACAGAGGGGAAACCTTCCAATTGGACACTGGTTCCAGTTAACAGCTGTCAATGAGGTGATTTTCCTTATTCTGGGGAGATTTCCTTTGGTTTCCTGTTGAGTTGAGAAAGTGAAGATAGTTTTCCCACCTCATCCCCAGTGGAACACCGGTGGTGTGAAAAAAAAACAAAAAGAAGGAATCTCTATTCTGAATCCAGTCCTAGAAACTGTAACCACAAAGCAGGGTGGATAAAAATTGATTATTTAAAAAAAAACAACATTTTTTTGTTTTCCTATTTAAATCAGATTTTTTTTATTTTTAGCACATTTATTTTAATAAAATGCTTTTGCAGTAAAAATCTATTTCAGATACATGAATAATTTTGTTTATTCAGCATGAAATGGAGCTTAGTTATGTAGGACGAGGCTGTATATTCTGCAATATATACATTTTTGGTAAACTCATTCAATGAATCCAAGCTCTGCAAGCTGAGATCACACGCACTGCATTGATGCATTCACACAATTTCACAGTAACCATGAGAAAAAAAAAATATGAAATAAAAGAATTTGAGTCGTTCTCCAGCTGTGTGTGATGAACCTTCGGTTTCCGATATCGCTGTTTTACTAACCTGACAGCTTATTATTCTGAAAAGGAAACCTTCATTTGGTTTGCAAATATGAAAGAGTCTAACTACCAGCAAGAATGAGTCGGATTCCTTACATTGAAAGAGCAGACTGTTGGTGCTATATAAATCCTGTATAATAATAATAATTTAAAGAGCACCTGTCATTTTGGATCCATCGTGGCAACGCCTGTTAGCGGGCATCCACTCACCAGCTGCCGCCACGTCCCTCACTTTGTGGTGTCCCTGCCGCATCACCAGCCGTCCCATTAAAGTGAATGGGACGGGTCAGTAAGTCAACAGCGGGTCAGAGGAGAAGTCGCTGCAGGACAGAGATGACAGCTGCTCTTTAAAAATTACAATTTAAAATCGAGCCTTTTCACTAGTGATTTATATGATTTAAATCAAATCCACCCTGCCACAAAGTCTATTACACTGGAAATCTAGCTTCTCCCAAACCAGCACCAGGCAGGAGGAGATCGCTGAAGACCAATCAACTGGTTGCAACAATAATAATCACAAAACGTTCTGAAATTAACTTTTATCCATCAACAACATTTCTAGAACTGGAAGCAACTCATTGTCATGCAAGTTTACATTCTCTTCCCAGCTTTAGGAATCACTCCCGCTCTGTGAATTTCTCTTACCAGACATCTCTTCATCTGGAAGGACTGCACCTTCACGGCCTGGATGGCTTCATCCAGCAGCTTCTCCTGCTCATCCTGGGGGGACTGCTGTGTTGTGGGCTTAAAAAGGGAAAAAAAAAAAAGGAGCATTAAAACTAACAATGTACAAGCTGCTACTTTAAAGCAGAGCTCCACCCAAAAGGAGAAGTTCAGCTTTAAGCCTTTGTCCCCCCGCTCCCCATTAAGGATTGGCACCTTTGGGGAGCGGGTACCTGAATTTGACAGGTATCCGCTCCCACTCCCATCGCCTAGGCCAGGGGTAGGCAACCTGAGAGCCGCAGGACTACAAGTTCCATCATGCCTCTGCAAGTCAAGCTGTACCTGTCAGTTTTGTAATCTTTGCAATGCCTCATGGGAAATGTAGTTCCACAACAGCTAGAGAGCTGCAGGTTGCCTACCCCTGGCCTAGGTGATCACACTCCTCCCTCCCCGTAGTCTTCTGGGACACGTGACAGGTCCCAGAAGACTACGGAGCCATTCACAAAGCTCAGCGTTTCTCGCGCATGTGCAATGGGCGCCCGGCTTTAAAGATGGAAACAATTACAAAAAATGAACACATGAAACAAGTTCCTATTGGTCAGTGAGTACACCTATTACAATGAGGGTCCAGGTAAAAGGTGCAAGGGAACATGTCCAATTTCAGAGCCATGGATGTCATTTATATAACTGGATTACAGAACGATCTGGAGCTTAAAGCAGAGTTCCACTCAACCTGTCAAAAAATAAAAGTCAGCATCAACAAAAACTGTAGCTGCTGACATTTAAAAAACAGCCACTTACCTGTCACTCGGTCCTGTGGTGTGTCCCCCGCAGCCCGTTTCACCGGATACCTGTATTCCAGGAGGCCAGCATCTTCATTGTGGGCACCCGGCTGTGACTGCTTGCGGCTTCACAGCCGGGTACCCACTGCGCATGTGTGAGTAGCGCTGCGCATCATGAATGGTCCTGTAGTCTTCTGGAACCTGTCAAGTGTCCCAAAAGACTATAGGGAGGGAGGACAACTTCCGCTTCCGACCGCCTAGGCCGGGTGTCGGCAACCCGCGGCTCCAGAGCCGCATGCGGCTCTTTTTCATCTTTGCTGCGGCTCCGGAGCACACTGCCCACCAGGTGGTCGGCAAGCCGCAGATCGCGAGCCACATGCGGCTCTTCTGTGTGCCGGGCGCCCGCTCCCCTCCCTCCTCAAAAATCCGGCCCGCGGAGCGTGGAACATTGGCTGTCAGGATGTAGGTGGGGCAGCCAGGATGTAGGCGGGGCAGAGTGACGAACTCCTCTCTCATCCGCCCTGAAGACCAGAACGGCGCGGGAACACAGCGAGAGGAACGCGCGGAGCAAAGGTAAGTGAATTGAGACAATATGGGGGATGAATTACTGTGTGGGGGATGAATTACTGTGTGGGGGATGAATTACTATGTGGGGGATGAATTACTATGGGGAATGAATTACTATATGGGGGATGAATTACTATGGGGGATGAATTACTATGTGGGGGATGAATTACTATATGGGGGATGAATTACTATATGGGGGATGAATTACTATGGGGGAAGAATTACTATATGGGGGATGAATTACTATATGGGGGATGAATTACTATATGGGGGATGAATTACTATATGGGGGATGAATTACTATATGGGGGATGAATTACTATATGGGGGATGAATTACTATATGGGGGATGAATTACTATGGGGGATGAATTACTATGGGGGATGTATTACTATATGGGGGATGTATTTTCAGTTTTAAAAATGTGGCTGTCAAAATAAATTTCAATCGTGGTTTTGGCGAGATTTGGCTCAGTTGAAAAAAAAGGTTGCCCACCACTGACCTAAGGCTATGATTGTGATTATGAAGATACACTGTGGCCCTGATTAACCCTTTGCTTACTGGGCCCTTAAACCCCCTTCATGACCAGAGTGCTTTTTGCAATATATGCAGTGTCGGATTTGTTATAAATGTTGCAATGGTTTTGCGGCTCCCAGTCTTTTTTTTCCCTTCGGAAATGGGTCCAAGTGGCTCTTTATGTCTTAAAGGTTGCAGACCCCTGGCCTAGGCGATCAGACCGGAAGGGGGAGCGGGTACCTGTCAAATTCGGGTACCCTCTCCCCCCCCCCCGCCCCCCAAAGGTGCCAATCCTTAATGGGGTGCGGGGGAGCAGTCCTTAAAGTGGAACCCCCCCTTTTGGGTGGAACTCCGCTTTAATAAATACCTGCCCATGAAAAGTAAAACAACACAATCCCTTTAACACCATCCTCCCTAGCAGCACATATCTTTTTGTTTCCCCCGATGCTTCCCTTGGGGAGAAAATGTAATACTTCCAGGTATGGAGAAGCATGTGACCCATGTCCCTTTCTCATGTGACAGAACTGGTGCTTGGTGATTGGCCCAGCAAGGTTACATGGGGGGCGGGGCAGGGAAGAGATAGTCCTTACCTCTGCGTATCCCCAGTGAGAGCCAGCTATAGCTTTCTGAGGAACCTCAGCCGACTTCCCACTGCAGGTGCATCAGCTCGCTCATTGCCTTGTGGACAGTACTGCAGCCTTCTGGGACATGTGCACCAGGAGGCTGCGGGAGGGGAGGGAGTGGGGCAAGGGGCGCTATCCTCACCTTGGACTGCAGAAGAAGGAACCAAAAAAAAAAAATCAGTAGCCCCTCCCAAAAAAATACCTGAAACTCACTCACAGGCGGGGGGGGGGGGGGGAGGAAGCAAACCAGTGAGAGTGAGCGAAGTTAAAAAACCTTGTGCCTTTCCAACCGCTTTTAGCTTCATATTCCAGTTCTTATTGGCCGGTTACAGATATAAATAATATCTAGTACTACTCTTCTTTAAACCAAGAGTTGAAAGGTTAACTTCGAATGACTTGGACTTGATGGAACAGTCTCAACATTTCAGACTTTTAACCCCCCTGGCGGTATTCCCGAGTGTAGCTCGGGGTAAAGTTTCAGCACCACAAGCGGTAACCCCAACCTACACTCAGGAATACACTGCAGTGTTGCTCCGGGATCCCTCCAGCACTTACCTTGTCCTGCGCTCCCGCAATGTCCCCCCTGCAGCGTCCCCGGCCATGTCCTCCGGTTGATGCCGGCATCTGTCTTCTGGGTTCCATTCCCTGGGACGTCGGGACGTACAGGACATACGGGGGATGGAACGGCGGGAAATTTGAAAATTGTAAAAGTGACATTCACTGAATCCACTAAATTCACATAGTATAACATTCCTGTATCAAACCATTTCACATACATTTTGTCCCGAGTGCTTTGTCTGGCGCCCTGCCTGCATTTTTACTGTTCTTTCTGCCTGGAAACTGAGAAACGTCCATGGCGTCCAAAAAGCGTCCCTTTAGGTCAAAAGCGGTTTTAGACCGACTAGAGAACAGCGATAGTAAATCAGAACCACTTGCAGAATTGAGTGATAATGATTCGTGGGGGAAATTCCTCATCAGACACTGAAAACGATTCTGCGACTGAGCTCAGCGATGTGTGAACTTGGCGCTCTATTTCAAATTTCAGTGTTTTTGGTTTGATTATATTATTGAATTAAATTTATTATTATTATATTTTTTATGATTATTTATTAAATTATAATTTATGATTTCGTGACTCAAATTTTATCATCCCCGGGATGTTTACTAGACTCTTGTTCGGACAGATTTCAGTGAGTTATTCCTAAAAATTACAGGCCTACAATAAAAAAAAGACATATTTCCATTGTGACAGTAGGCAGGTGAAATCACCTGGTTGCGTCCTGGATGGACGATATATTTGTCCGAGGTTCAGGGTTTATGGGGATTTGTACCACTAGAGGGAAGTGCTGAGTCCTTCAGCACTGAGATAATGAGCCCAGCTGAAGGTAGTGGGCTCATTAACACCTGTATAAAGCTTCCCAGAGTGCTTAGGGAGTTGCTCCACCCTGGAACCAGATCTGTGCCTGAACTGTCTGGGGAGCTGACCTGTTATCTGTGTGCAGAGAGACCAAAGCCTGTGTGGCTAACCTCCCAGTACTAGCAACTAGGTATAGCAGCAGGCTGTACCTAGTGGGTAGCTAGGGAAAAGCTGTTGTTGCAGTAAGTAACCAAGTTGGCCAGGATTTATTTTGATGTTTCTTTTTGGTTTATCATTTTTTTCTGTAAATATTGTAAATAAATTGCACCTGTTTGTTTTCACCTCCACTATTGTTGTGCTGTGCCTATCTTTTTGTGTTGTGCACCCATCCAGGGGGTCACACACACCCGCTGCCGAGCTAACCCTGTTACACCATGCAAAAAATGCACCGCTTTGAGCACAGAAATATGGACATAATCAGACCGCTAGGGAGGTTAAGCAATCTCAGTCAATTTTCTATCAATAGAGCCATTAAGCTTTCATCTTTGGAAGCAGAATTGACTTAAAACCGTTCTGAAATGCAACTGGCTTGTGTGACGGATCGGACGCCAGAAATAGAAAAGCTAAAACAAAGAACAACAAAGCAAATTGAGAATGGAGAGGCGGCAAAGAGCACGGAGTCCAACAACTCCGCCAGCGAACTTCAATCTTACTGAAAAATAGAAGGCGGGATAAAACACAGGAGAGAAGCTGGAAACCATGGAGTCGGCCCACTGCCCTCTGAATGACAAAACATCAAAAATTGCAGCTTGTCTTGCCAACATCTAAACATTGGCAGGACACCCTTCACGTGGCAGCTGTACGAGATAAAGGAAACGTAGAACAAATCGATGTTAATTAAAATGTAAAAAGAGTTTAATGTAAATAATCTGACCATGAATTGTTTTTATGGACACAGCCTCCACTTTCTGCTTTGCAGAGCCATACAATGGCTGAGATTAACCCCTTCACGCCGGCGCCTCCCGGCCCTTTAGGAGTTTCAGAAGCCGGGATGCGGGATGGGGCAGGGTTTAGGGATCATGTGATCGCCGTGACGCGTTGTCATGGCGGTTACATGATCGGGAAAGGTCCCGTTCGAAAGAGGAGACCGGGACCTTTCCGTGAGTACCGGATATGTGTGCTGGGAGCGCGCAGGACACGCGCTCTCGGCACATATGTTTTTTTTCTTAACAGAACGCAAATGTGCGGCCGCTCGGCGTCTAGTCCCAGATGCCAGGAGGCCGCACATTTGCATTCGGCCGGCGTGAAGAGGTTAAAGCAGAACTATTTCCAATAGTGGTGCACCGAAATTAAAATTCTGGTACTGAAACTTCAAAATTTACTTGGACGAAAACTGAAATGCGCAGTTTTTAAAAATGAATATATATTTTTTAGAAAAAAATACACTGATTAAAAAAACAAAAAAAAAAAAACAAACAATATATACCCCAATTTTTTTGTAAAATATGAAAGAGGATGTTAAGGTGAGTACATAGATACCCAACATGTCACGCTTTAAAATTGCGCACGCTCGTGGAATGGCGTGAAACTGCGGTATTTAAAATATCTCCATGGGATATGCTTTAAAATTCTCTACAGGTTAGCAGTATAAAGTTACAGAGGAGGTCTAGTGTGTGAATTATTGCTCTTGCTCTGACGTTCGTGGCGATACCTCATGTGCGGTTTGAACACGGTTTACATAAGTGGGCATGGCCTACGTATGCATTCACCATGGGGGGACGGGGGCACTTAAAACAAAAACAATAAAACATTAAATAATAAAAAAAGGTTTATTGTGCACTGTCCCTTTAAAAATAATTTAATCACTTTTATTCCTATCACAAGAGATGCATGCATCCCTTGTTATAGAAATAATTAGTGACAGGTCCTCTTTATGGAGAGATATGGGGTCAGTAATACCAGACATCTCTCCTCTACAATGTAAAGCATTGGATATAAAAAAAAAAAAAAAAAAAAAAAAACAGGAAGTGACATCGCTCCTGTCCTCCAAGGGCATAGAGATGAGTGGCGGCCATCTTTCCTTCACTCATTTCTATGCCCAGCTCCTGGATCGATGGTTTCACAGGTAAGGCTGAGAACTACCAAGCAGGAGGGCGGCGGCGAGAGGAAGGGATTTTTCGGCACCTGTATCAGTGCTTTTTATCATTTTGGCCAACGACTAAAAGGGGTGTTTTCGGCCTAAATTTTTCGGCCACCGAAATTTTGGTGCATCCCCAATTTCCAAAATATTTAAAAAAACATGAAAGATAAATAAAATAAACCTGCTTTGCTACAATATTACCCTTCAAGTGGGTTGTAAAGGTTCAAGGTTTTTTACCTTCATGTATTCTATGCATGAGGGTAAAAACCCTCTGTGTGCAGAATCCCACCCAATACTCACCTGAGCCTAATTGCGATCCAGCGATGTACACGAGAGCCTCAACTCGTCTGGGACTCTCCTCCCTCATTGGCTGAGACAGCAGCAGAAGCCATAGGCCAATGAGGAGAGAGGGGGCGGGGCCTAGCCATGGCTCTGTGTGTGAATGGACAGACAGAGCAGCGGCTCGGGAGCGAGCCGGCTTGGATGCTCCCATAGCAGGCTGCTTGCTCTGGGGTCCCTTGGCAGGAGAGAGGGGCAAGGGTGCCGATGGGGAACCCAAGAAGGAGGAGGATCGGGGCTGCTGTTCAAAACCAATGCAAAGAGCAGCCAAGTATAACATGTTTGTTATTTAAAAACAAAAACTTGCCTTTAATATCACTTTAAGGCCGACCATACATGGGTCGATTTTCGAACGATTTTTAGTTCGAAAATCGGACCTAAGAATAATTGGTCAATTTTTGCTCTGTTAGTGGGGCAATGGCACCGGCCCAGGGGCGGACTGACAACTCATGAGGCCCCCGGGCAATAGGGGATCATGGGGCCCCTGTGTCCTTGCCCAAACTCAAAAAAGCCTATGAAAAAGGTACCAGGGGCATCTCATGGGGCCCCCTACTGACCCCGGGCCCTCAGGCAGTGCCCGAGTTTCCAAATGGTCAGTTCGCCCCTGCACTGGCCAATGGTTCCTCCCCATTTCCGTGGTTCCTCCCCATTGTGTTTATCGGGCATGCTGGAAAATTTGTGAAAAACGACCGATTTTCAAAATCATTGGTGGCACCACTGGATTACAGAACAAACGCTGTTTTCTATTGAAAAATCTTTCAGAATTCGACCCATGTATGGCTTACTTAAGTCTAGAAATACTTCTGTTCTCCCACTAGTCAGTCTGATGGCCAGCATCATCCAACCCACCTCTTCAAAGCCCAGGTCATCCAAGACCCAACCCCACCTCTCTGTAACCCTACTTTATTCTCCGACCAGCATGCTTCGGATCAGTAGATTAACAGACTGGCTGCTTGTATCGCTTCTTCCTCTCAGTCTGCTTGCATTAAAAAAAAATACATTTAAAATGATTGTTCTGTTATGATTACAACTTTACAAACATGTTATACTTACCTGCTCTGTGCAAAGATATTGCACAGAGCAGCTCCAAACTTCCTTTTCTAGGGTTGCCCACTGGGGGTCTCAGCTCCTCCTCCCTCCTCTCAGGATTTGACTGACAACAGCAATGGGTCCTGCCGCTGCCTCCGTGTCCAATAAGGAGAGAGAATGAGAGAAATCAGCACTGTTGCTTTCGGGCACAATACTGGATTGAGATCGGGCTCAAGTATTTAGGCAAGGCTGAGAATATATTAACCTCCCTAATGGTCTGATTATGTCCATATTTCTGTGCTCAAAGCGGTACATTTTTTTGCATGGAAATATGTAGTTTTTTTATTGTAGGCCTGTAATTTCTGGGAATAACTCCCTGAAATCTGTCCGAACAAGAGTCTATTAAACATCCCGAGTAGGATAAAACTTGAAACACGAAATCATAAATTAATAAATAATCATAAAAAATAATAATATAATAATAAATGTAATTCAATAATATAATCAAACCATAAACACTGAAATTTGAAATATAGCGCCAAGTTCTCACATCGCTGAGCAAAGTCGCAGAATCGTTTTCAGTGTCTGATGAGGAATTTCCCCCACAAATCATTATCACTCAATTCTGCAAGTGGTTCTGATTTGCTATCGCTGTTCTCTAGCCGGTCTAAAACCGCGTCTGACCTAAAGGGACGCTTTTTGGACGCCATGGACGTTTCTCAGTTTCCAGGCAGAAAGAACAGTAAAAATGCAGGCAGGGCGCCGGACAAAGCACTCGGGACAAAATGTATGTGAAATGGTTTGATACAGGAATGTTATACTATGTGATTTTAGTGTATTTAGTGAATGTCACTTTTTGTCATTTTCAAATTTCCCGCCAGTTCCGTCCCCCGTACGTCTCGACGTCACAGGGGGGGCGGAACCCGGAAGACAGATGCCGGCATTGGCCGGAGGACATTGCTGGGGACACTGCAGAAGGGACATCGCGGGAGCGCAGGACAAGGAAAGAGCAGAAGAGATCCCGGAGCAACGCTGCAGTGTATTCCCGAGTGTAGCTCGGGGGGGTTACCGCTTGTGGTGCTGAAACTTTACCCCGAGCTACACTCGGGAATACCACCAGGGGGGTTAAAGGATACGTTCACTTTTATAATAAATAAATAAATAAATATATATATATCCATTCAGTTGTATCCAACCCTTGGCGATTGCATGGACCGTCATTTGTAAGCGACTTTTTCCATGAATTCTCTTAGCAATTATTTTACAGGGTAGGTTGCCAGGTCTTTCCCCAACCCCCACCATGCAGGAGATCCAGCATGGCCAGGGATGAAACTAGGATAATTTAGACAAGAGCCAATTAACCTACCAGCATGTCTTTGGAGGGTGGGAGGAAACCCACGCGAACACAAGGAGAACATGCAAACTCCATGCAGGAGGCGCCATGGTTGGGAATCGAACCCATGACCCAATTACTGCACGACTAACCACTAAGCCACTGTGACGCCCAATATATATATATTTTATTTATTAATAAATGCACATATTTTTGCAGGTTAAAAAAAAAAAAAGCATTTATGTTGTTTACTCTGCAGTCTGCAAAGCATTGCAGCTGAGATTGGCAGATCGCGGGTGCATTGTCAGGGTCCTGCAGACATTTAGTCAGCTGTCTAGCCATAGCTCCTGTTACTGAACGGCAGGAAGAATCACCAGCGCCCTCGCAGTTCATTGAGAACTACAATCCATCAGCCGCCGATGGTACATGTAGGTTATTCATTCACAGAACTCTGTGAAGGAATGATGAGGCTATGTGGGTGAAACCCGGCGCCGCCGCACTCTTTTTAAATTGCGACAGAGGGTGCAGGGAGGAGATTCCTCGTCCTCTGTCGGGGGGGGGGGAATTGGGGGGAGAAGGTGCAGGAGCTAAAAATTGGGTGAAACATGTACCAAAGGGAAACTTGTCTTAAAAGGGATATTAAAGGCTGCTTTGTTATATACAGAGCATCCAGAAAGTATTCCCAGCGCTTCAGTTTTACCACATTTTGTTATGTTACGGCCTTATGCCAAAATGGATTAAATTCATTTTTTTCCTCAACAGTCTACAAACAATATCCCATAATGACAACGTGAAAGACGTTCGTTTTGAAGTCTTTTCAATTTATTAAAAAAAAAAAAATACACATGTACCTAGATTACATTTTTTTTTTTTTTATATTTTTTTTTTTTTTTTTTTTTACATACTGTCACCCTAGCAATACAGTGTCACCATGGTGACACTGTACTAATTGTGGGGGGTGATGAAGATTTATTGATTTCATTTTTTTTTTTTTTTTTTTTACACTGATAAATACATAAAGGCTGTAAAAACAATCATTTCTCCTCTCTGGCTGCATTCCTGCAGCCATTGAGAAATACTGTGAGAGCTGCGATTGGTCACAGCTTGTCACATGGTACAAGGCTGCTGTGAATAGCCCTGTACCATGTGACCTCTGTGATCATTCACAGATTTCGCACGTAGTAAGCAATGATGTCAGAAGCGACATCATTGCTTACTAGTCTTCATGTGATCACGGATTGGCCAATCAGTGATCACATGATTGGGACCTCACACGGTCCAGTGCCCTGAGGACACAGCAGGCACCGGACCATGGTGCTGCGTGCTTCCAGGGAGCGCGCACAGGCTAAAATGGCGGGCAACGTTTATGAACAGGCACCCGCTCCTGCACTGCTCCTGTCCGGCCGTTTATATACATGGGTCGGGCAGGAAGTGGTTAGACAAAAAAAAAAAAAAGGACAAATTTTGAAAAAAAAGAAAAGTTTTTCTTAGTTTCTGTTATAAATTTTTGCAAATAATTACTGTTAATGCTTCACTGATGAGGAGGCACGGATGAGGAGGCACTGATTAGCACGGATGAGGAGGCACTGATTAGCACGGATGAGGAGGCACTGATTAGCACTGAGGAGGCACTGAGTGGCACTGAGGAGGAGGCACTGATTAGCACTGATGAGGAGGTACGGATGAGGAGGCACTGATTAGCACGGATGAGGAGGCACTGATTAGCACTGAGGAGGCACTGAGTGGCACTGAGGAGGAGGCACTGATTAGCACTGATGAGGAGGTACGGATGACCAGTGCACATCATGTATGGACAGTCTTGCCAGTAAATATTTTTCCTTTTCTCACACAGACATGTTGTGTGAGGAAAGGAATGCAGATAACCGACAAGTCTGTTTACATGTGATCAGCTGTGATTGGACACAGCTGATCACATTGTAAAGGGCCGCTGTGATTGGCCCTTTACAAAGAGATCACAGAGCAGGTCCAATGCACGCCCCGGGGGGCACAGTTCTGGGAGGACAGCCACAGTTGCCCTCCAGAACTAGATAACCGCGCTGTAGCATTCTTCCAGGCATAGCACAGTCCGCAAATGGTTAACATATTCCAAGCTGGCCCAAACCGACTATTTCCTTTACTAAGCGATGCAGATGCTACATACAGTAGAATGAAGAGTTCACTGCATCTGCCCACCTCTCCACCTTGGCCAATCAGTGAAAGCCTTGTATTCAGTGATAAAACACAAGGCTTGCTCTGAAAGACTTAGAAGCACTCAGCCCGACTCACGTCTGTTCCAGCGGCAGATGCAGCGCCTCCCGAGATGCTGCAAGAACCCCGCGCTGTGTACTGTATGTGGCTGGTGCTGCCAACAACATGATACAGCACCGGGGACTCACAGCACACACATCACTAAGGGAAGTAAATCCTTTGTTTGGGCCAGCTTGGCCAAAACAAACTACTGTACACCTATGTGACAGGAGGGGGGGGGTGTACATACACATATATATGATTGGAGGGAGGGGGGTGTACATACACATATATGATTGGAGGGGGTGTACATACACATATATATGATTGGAGGGAGGGGGGTGTACATACACATATATGATTGGAGGGAGGGGGGTGTACATACACATATATGATTGGAGGGAGGGGGTGTACATACACATATATATGATTGGAGGGGGTGTACATACACATATATATGATTGGAGGGAGGGGGGTGTACATACACATATATATGATTGGAGGGAGGGGGGTGCACATACACATATATGATTGGACGGGGGGTTTACATACACATATATGATTGGGGGGGGGCTGTACATTTATGATTGGAGGGAGGGGGCTGTACATACACATATATGATTGGAGGGGGGGCTGTACATTTATGATTGGAGGGAGTGTACATACACATATATGATTGGAGGGAGTGTACATACACATATATGATTGGAGGGGGGGCTGTACATTTATGATTGGAGGGAGGGGGGTGTACATACACATATATGATTGGAGGGGTATACATGGATGGATGGGTGTGGATGAACCTATCTGTATACAGAGGGAACCAGGGCCCCCCGCATCTACTGACAATGGTACACCCCACCCCTTTCTATCTGCAGGGAGAAGCCCCTCCGGCAGTGTGGCCCCTCTGTCTCTCTATAGGCCAGCAGACAGGGCCCAGCACCGCCCTCCTCCTCCTCCCCCCAGGTCCAGCTTTACCTGCCCCCCTCAGGCTCCCCACACTCCCCCCCGTGCTCACCCGTCCCTGCCCCCCTTCGTCGCCCCTCCCCCGCCATCGCACACAATCCGGGGTGCTGGAACCCCAACACTCACCATGATGTCTCAGCTTCTCCTTCCAGTCATGTGACCTGCACGCTCCGCCCCGCCCTACTCTATGATACCGGGTCGATCATTGGTCCGCTTCCTGATTGGGCCGCGTCACGGAAGACGGACAGGGGCGGCGGCCAATGGGACGGCGGAGGAAGTGCAGGGTCGTGTCTCAGCGGGCTGTGCAGTGTCACCTCAGTGAGGGAATGCTCTGTGACAGGACCCCGGGGGAGGGGGGGGGGACCCCAAGTATCATTGTGTGATAGTAGGAGATCGAATGTGAGACAGAACCTGGCGGGAATTACCTCACAAGCCCCCCATGTCAGTGTCCAACAATAATACAGAACTCACACATTGCCTGCCAGGAAATCTCCAGCAAAGAAAACCTGTCAGCTTCCTGTGTCCCCACATTGGGGAGACTTCTCACTTCCTGTCCTGGTGACAACACCAGGAAAAGCTATTGCAGCGTCCGGCCTTCCTCCGACTTTGCTGCCTCATCTTTAGGGCCCTTTCACTCGGGCGTTACGGCTTTTTCATCGGTTAAGTTACCTTTTTTTCCCAAGAAAAAAACAGATCGGTTTTTCATCAGCTTAAGTCAGTTTACATCCATTTCCATCCGTTTACATTCGTTTTGTTACATCCTTTACCAAAGCAAAAACACCGTCTGTTCGTTTACATCCTTTTTGTTTTATGGAACAAAAAAAGGGTTTCCTTCTCTTTAAAAAAAAATGGATTTCAACAGATGCGGACATTAACCCCTCCCCCTCTGGAGGATTCCCCCCCCCCTTCCATGTGTTGCCGTACGGCGCTGCGTTACTTGAACCCCACGCCTACCCGGTGCTTCTACCCCCTTCCTGCCCAGGACCATGTTCAGCTCTCGCACTTTGAATGACTATTGAGCGATCATGCAACATTGTACTCCTATGACATTTTTATCCTTTTTTCACACACATTAACCCCTTGGCGCCGGCACCTCCCGGTCCCTTAAGGGTTCCAGAAGCCGGGGGGTGGGGTTTTAGGGTCATGTGACTGCTGTGATTCACTGTCACAGCGGTCACATGATCAGGAATGGTCCTGATCAAAACAGGAGATCGGGACCTTTCCGTGAGTACCAGACGTGTGCTGGGAGTGTGCAGGGCGCGCGCTCTCAGCATATTTTTTTTAATAGAACGCAATTGTGCGGACGCTCGGCGTCTAGGCCCAGACGCAGATTTCCGTTCGGCCGGCACCAAGAGGTTATGCTTTCTTTCGGTGGTATTTGATCGCCTGTGCATTTTTTATTTTTAGCGCTATCAGCAAAAAAAGACCGACAATTTTGAGAAAAAAACATATTTTTGACTTTTTGCTATTAAACATGTCCAGTAAAAAAATTGACAAAATCAAATTTCGTCATAAATTTACCCCAAAATGTATTCTGCTCCGTGTCTTTGCTAAAAAAAAATCCCAAAACGTGTAAATTAATTGGTTCACGGAAAAGTTATAGCGCCTTAAAATTGAGAAATAGATGCTGGAAATTTTTTTTTGTACTAGTAATGGCGGCGATCGGCGTCTTATAGCGGGACTGCGGCGGGCATTCTGACACTGGGGGGGGAACTGACTTGGTGTCACTGACATCCATCACTGCATTATGGATCGGAGTCCGATCCATTATGTTCCCCAATCCGCAGATCCGATCCATCCTGCGGGGATCATCGACTTGCTTTGCTACTTACCTTTTCGTGGAGCGGGTCCGGTGTCACCCCGTATAGGTTACATGCCGATGATCCCCACAGGATGGATCGGATCTGCGGATTGGGGAGCATAATGGATCGGACTCCGTTGCATTATGTTCAATCTGTCCCCATCACCCCCCCCCCCCCCCCCCCCGTGCATCAAACGTTTCCCTTTACTGCCTGGGACCCCCTGTGTGCCCCCACCCCCCGCAGTGCTGCAGGCTTCTCACTGGCAGCTGCATGCATGCAATAGGATCCTTCAGGATGGAGAGTGGGAGAAAGGTCCAGTAAATGTGTCACACTTACCAGTCCCTTCCTTTCCTGAATGAACACAATGAATGATCAGTACCAATCACTCACTGTGTTCATTCATAACTAAAGAATAGTAAACTGTTGTTTTTTTTTGGGGGGGGGGGGGGGCCTGTCAAGTTGGCTGTATGGGGCCCCGGGGTTTCTAACAGCAGCCCTGCATGTGACACCTATTGAAGCACAAGATTTATGGACGTTATTTTGTGTTTGTGTTTTTCACTTTGAGCAGCAGCATTTTTTGCACTCATTTCTGTTAGCACAATAGTTTTTGCACAATAATTTGGTCACCAATTGTTTTGTGTACAGTAGCGCGGGTTATTTGCTGTTTAGATAGTTAACTAGTGTAGCCCTACCCTATCAAGGGCCATTGAAGTCCATAGAACCAAAAAGGCAACTTTTTGCTTTCAAAAAAGTCCCTGACCCTTTCCAAAAAACGCAGCGGGTGAAAACGCAGAGATGTGAACGTGTCCCATAGGAAATCATGTTAAAGGGACTGTACTGCATTTCTGCAAAACGCTGCGGAAAACGCTGAGGTGTGAACCCGGGGTTAATGTACTTTACTTTTTTTTTTTAATTTTTTTAAAATTTTTATATAGGGGCGGGGTCTCTTGTGTGATACATATTTTAGGTAAAAGCTTCCATCATCCACTGTTACAGTCTCCTCCCCCTCCTATCATTGTCTCCTCCCCCTCCTATCATTGTCCCCTCTGTCTCCACCTCCTATCATTGCTCCCTCCCCCTCCTATAATTGTCTCCTCCCCTTCCTACCATTCTCCCCTCCTCCTCCTACCATTGTCCCATCCCCCTCCTAACATTGTCCCCACACCCCTATCATTGTCCCTCTCACTATCATTGTCTCCTCCCCCTCCTATCATTTTCCCCTCCTACCATTGTTTCCTCCCCCTCCTACCATTGTCCCCTCTCACGCCTATCATTGTCCCCGCCCCCTCCTATCATTGTTTCCTCCCACTCACCATTGTCCCCTCCTGTCATTGTGCCCTGCCCCTCCTATCATTGTCCCCTCCCCCTCCAATCATTGTTTCCTCCCCCTCCTATCATTGTCACTTCCCCTCCCCCTCCTATCATTGTCCCCTCCTCCTCCTATTATTGTCTTTCCTCCTCCTATCATTGTCTTTCCTCCTCATTGTCCCCTCCCCCTCCTAATTCTCCCTTCCCCCTCCTCTCATTGTCCCTTCCCCCTTTCATTGTTCCCTCCTTCTCCTATATTTGTCTCCTCCCTCTCCTATCATTGTTCCCTCCTCCTCTCATTGTCCCCTCCCCCTATTGTCTTTCCAACTATCATTGTCCCTTCCCCCTCCTCTCATTGTCCCTTCCCCCTTTTATTGTTCCCGCCTCCTCCTATCACTGTCTCCTCCCTCTCCTATCATTGTCCCTCCCCCTCCAATCATTGTTTCCTCCCCCTCCTATCATTGTCACTTCCCCCTCCAATCTTTTTCTTCCTCCTCCTCCTATCATTGTCTTTCTTCCTCTCATTGTCCCTTCCCCCTTTCATTGTTCCCGCCTCCTCCTATCTTTGTCTCCTCCCTTTCCTATCATTGTCCCCTCCCCTCTCCGGCAGCTGGCTGACAATTCTGGGATCCCTCTGCAGTCGTCGAGCACGTAGTCCCCGCCCCTTTTAGAACTTCAGCATTCCAAGCGCCTCCAATGGCGGACAGCGTGTCGGGGGCGGAGTTAACAAAGAACCAACTAGCTGCTGTTGAACGGGTTTCCCGCGAAATTCCACTCGTGGCCGGCGATGGAGACGGACGTGTTGCGGAGATTGGCTCCGAGGCTGGGGATCGACTCCGGCCGCATCCTGGGGTAGGTGTGCACGGGGCTACGGAGGAGGGGTCACCAGGTTGGTCGCACTCAGTCCTCCGGTCCCGGACATAGATCAGCAGCGGCGGGCTCCTCCATGGTGCGGGGGAGGTTACACCTTTGTGCGCATGATCAGGGGCGGACTGACCATTTGGAAACTCGGGCACTGCCCCAGGGTCAGTAGGGGGCCCCATGAGATGGTACCTTTTTCATAGGCTTTTTTGAGTTTGGGCAAGGACACAGGGGCCCCATGATCCCCTATTGCCCGGGGGCCCCATGAGTTGTCAGTCCACCCCTGCGCATGATAGAGAACCACAAGTTCCAGCGTGGCCAGGTACAGGGAGACATTTCTGGGGATCTCCCCGATGTGTCCTCTACAGTACTGGGAGGAGGTGCCACAGCCCTTGGAGTTCTCCCCATTTTGTCATGTGACAACCGGAACCGGCAATGTGTTATTGGGATGTGATGGACCGACACAAAAAATCTCATTGTGAAGAGGAAGGAAAATGAGAAATGGTTTATAACATTTGTAACAAATCTGTGAAAAGTGTGGCGGCATTTGTATTCAGCCCCCTTTTACTCTGATACCCCTAACTAAAATCTAGTGGAACCAATTTGCGGGAGGGGGGGGGGGGGGGAGAGCGGACAGAGCGGCGTACGCCGGGTCCGCGGGAGGGGGGGGGAGAGCGGACAGAGCGGCGGACGCCGGGGGGGAAGGGGAGAGAGCGGACGCCGGGTCCGCGGGGGGGGGAGTTGGATAGAGCGGACGCCGGGGTCCGGGGGGGGAGAGCGGGATAGAGCGAACCCCGGGGTCCGGGGGGGGGAGCGGGAGGGATAGAGCGGACGCCGGGGGGGGGGTGGACAGCGGGATAGAGCGGACGTCGGGGTCTGGTGGGGGGGGAGAGCGGGATAGAGCGGACGCCGGGGGGGGGGGGTGGACAGCGGGATAGAGCGGACGTCGGGGTCCGGTGGGGGGGGAGAGCGGGATAGAGCGGACGCCGGGGTCCGGGTGGGGGGGGGGGAGCGGGATAGAGCGGACGCCGGGTCCGCGGGAGGGGGGGGGAGAGCGGACAGAGCGGCGGACGCCGGGGGGGAAGGGGAGAGAGCGGACGCCGGGTCCGCGGGGGGGGGGGGGGGAGTTGGATAGAGCGAACCCCGGGGTCCGGGGGGGGGGGGAGCGGGAGGGATAGAGCGGACGCCGGGGGGGGGGGGGTGGACAGCGGGATAGAGCGGACGCCGGGGTCCGGTGGGGGGGGGGGGATCTGGTGGATGCCGGGTCCGGGGGGGAGAGCGGGATAGAGCGGACGTAGGGTCCGGGGGAAGAGCGGATCTGGTGAACGCCGACTCCTGGGTTCAGTAACACTTTTAGCAGTTTTTGTACTTGTAAAAGCTGTGCCATTTGCACCATATTGATACATTTAGGTATTTGTTGCTGTGAGGACATGTTGGAATGTTTAACCCACCCATTTGCCTGTAACTGCTGTAATGTGTTTTCTTGTGTTGTGGGGGTGCGTGGCAGATGTTCTGTCATGATCTTCTACTTTGGGGGATGTCTTTTTCTCGCTGGGAACCCTGATATCTGTCATGAATAAATAAGTTTATATCCAATTGCGGGGGAGGGGGAGGAGGCACAGTGACTCTTATGCTCGTTTGAAGTTTGACTTTAAGCTGTTGCCATCATGCGACTCTAATTATTGTTACAGGAAAGCGGAGGAACTTCTGCGCCTGTCGCAGTTAAAGTGCTCAGGACTCTCGGCCGTGTCTACAGCGACAAGTAGTGCGGTCATGTGTCTCCAGCTCGCAGCTGCGTCACTGAATCACCCTGTGGACAAGGTGAGAGCTCAGTATGCCAAACTTCAGGCTGCCCGATTGCCAGCAGATGTCCAGTGTGATTTAGTCATTTTCCATACATGGGGAAGTTGTGCAAGTTTTCAGGATTTCCTTTCCCTGCACAGGTCCTTTAAATTCCCAAGACTTGGTCTATTGGGTGTGTACTTGAGGGTTGAGTTTGGGAACCACTACTGTATGGGCATGGTCTACCGGGAGCAACACCTACCAAGGCCTTTTATGGTAGATGCTTAGGCCTCCAATTCTGTCCACCTTGGGTTTTACCCCCGGGACTGTGGCTGGCTTGGAGTAGTGGAATTGGATATCCTGGACGATTTAGGAATCCTACCCCCCTCCATTTTTCTCTCTGTTGTCTTTACTACCCTGAAGTTTTCTTCCTTCTCAACCTTAGGAAGGACAACCATGCCCACAAGTTTAGTAGGACTGTTCCGTCTTGTATGACATGGCCAGTTTGCTCTTGCTTGGGTGTGACTTCGTAGACCAGTAGAAGAGATGGCTCACTGTGCTACGGTCCATTCATTAGGTCCATTGGGGGGGGGTCTGGTGGTGGCGGCTCTATCCATGTATGAGGACTGAGCTTCACCTGGTTTACTTTTCATACAATTGTTCTGGTTTGTCTGTTATGTTCTACTGTATGCCTTCAGTTCCTTAATATTAATTGAGCAGGGAGTCTGAGCGTGTTCTTCATGGTCTGTGAGTCTTGCGTTCTTCTGGGGTTTGGGGCCCACACTCGTGCTATCATGGAGGTTTTCTGAAAATTGTTACCATTTAACGAAATCGTTCTTTTCCAAAGAAATTTCCTAAAAATTGTATGAAATAGTATGACCATTTTAGATGGTAATATCAGTGGGGCATAATGAAGTAAATATAGCAGTTGGGGGTATAAGTATTTAACCATCAGTACATTGATTGTAAGAGATCTATATAGATAGATATATAAATATCATGGTTTGTGGACTCTACAACTTTCCTGCAGACTAAATAACACATTAATTTGGGGTATTTGCACCAAAGAAGTGTAGCTGAGTAAATTTTGATCTAATATTATGAAATGTTATTTATTTTCAAAATTTTATAACAAATGAAGAAAAGCGCTTTTTTTTTTTTTTTCAAAAGTTTCAAGAGGTTGAACTCCGTAGTGATTAAATCTCGCCAAAAGAAAGCTCTGTTTGTGTGAAAAAAATGATACAATTTTTTTTTATGGGTACGGTGTTGCATGACCGCACAATTGTCATTCAAAGTGCCACAGTGCTGAAAGCTGACAATTGGCCTGGACAGGAAGGGGGTAAAAGTGCCGGTATTGAAGGGGTTAAATTAAGCCTCATCCATAACAGACAATACACGTCTATTCCATGCTCTAGTTTCCTAAACCATTCTATCAAGGGAGAAATATTAAGGAGATTATACATAGATTTCTGCTAATATGTATATCATATTAAAGTGAAATTCCACTCTCTCAATCAACGTTGATTTATATTGAATCCTTATGCTGCTAACATTAGTAGATAGATGGGAAAGTATAACTTATTTGTTTTACACTTTTTTTATATTTACTTCAGTTACTTCCTGGTTTCCATGCCTAGGCAAATGATGTCATACATCCTTGCTGTCTTTAGCAGGGGAGGGTTCTCAGCTCAGCCTATGCCTGAGCTTAAGGGCAGATGGATTTCATGAAGTAAGATACATTATTTGCCCTTACTCAAGATGGCCACTACCAGAAATGCCAGGGGGGTGTTTTTCAAAATGATTTCTCAGCAAAATAAAGCATGGAGACATGGATGGATGGGGGAGTTTTCATGGAATGTTAAAGAAATGAAACAATGGCATTTTTGGTTTGCGGTGCTCACAAGCAGTGCAGTTCCACCATTCTAAAGCTGTTCTAGAGCCAACCTTTTTCTCCTTAACTGTTACCATCCGCTTAGGATCTGCTGTTTAGTGTTTAGTATAAAACCCTTTTCGTTTTTCAGGACTATGTGGTGCGGCTGTCTGGACTCAACAAGAAGGTCTATCAGAACTGTCTCAAGTCCTTTGAGTGTTTGCTTGGTGTGGATAACAAAATGGGCATCAGAGACCTGGCCGTACAACATGGCTGCATGGAGGCGGTGAATGTGGCATCCAAAATACTCAACAGGTCAGAAGGCAATTGGATTTGTACTGTTGTGTCTGTGTAGCTTCAGGCCTCTGCAGACATCAGAACATTCACTCAAGCCGGCCATTTTTCTGGTTGGTGAGCATTGTCATGTTTATAAGGCCCTTCCATGACTCTTGTTTAGTCTCCTCTGGAGGAACTTAATTGGCTGCATTTCTCCAGCCAGTCACATTAGTCCCCCCCCAAAACCGCTCCAGTGCTTCTCCTTTCTATTCTGTAGGCCAAACGGGTTAAAGTGGAATTCAGACTAGAACTAACTACGCTTAACTTGCTCCCACCCAACTTCTAACACTTATACCAGTGGTCTCCAACTGTGGCCGTGGGGCCGGATGTGGCCCTTTGCTGGCCTGTATCCAACCCCGGGACCACATGCGGCCCTTTGCTGGCCCCTGTCCGGCCCCGGGGGGCGCAAGTGGCCCCCTTACTAGCCTTTATCCGGCCCTTGGGGCACTAATTCTCCCTCTGAGAAGACATTATTCTGCCAACTGATACCAACAAAATAGGTCACCATTTCTCCTACTGACACCAATACTGGGACAGTATTCCTCCCAATGATACCAGTGAGAGGGCACTAATACTCCCTCCAATACTGAATGTGATATTTACTACCACTGATGCCAGTAAAATATCCACTCTTGCTGGCCACAGTCCGGCCCCCCTAAAGTCTGAAAGACCATAAACGGGCCCTTTGTTTAAAAGCTTGGAGACCCCTGACCTATACAAACTATCCTGTAGAAGGAAGATATATATATTTACCTATCCTCAGGGTGCTCCAGTCCGGTCACGTGATCGGTTCCCTGTGGCTGGCTTCAAGGGGGGAGGAGTGTAAAGTGAGTGGCCCTGCACATACCTGCAGCCGCTCCTAGGCCTTGATCCATTAACCACTTGACTCCAACCTCACACAAATATATGTGGCCCACTGCACTGGGCTTTTGCCATGGAGCCACATATTTGCATATCGTTCATTGTGCCCGGAGCATGTCGCACCGCCAGCACAGAGACCTGGGGTCTTACCATGAGCCCTGAGTCCCATACTAACGATCGGAACCCAGAACGCCCGATTCTGGGTCACATGATGGCTGTGATGGCCTATGATTGGCTATCACAGTGAGCAGTCACTGTGAAGCCCGCCCCTGTGTTTTTTCTCTGAATTTACCCATCTTTTCACTTCACTCCATTTTCCTGATTGTAGTAATTGTTGTCCAAATTCTCACCTTAATTGGATTACATTTGCTCTGTTGTAGATATGAAGCCACGCTGCCCCAGGCTCAGCAAGGAGACCTCGATTTATCCAAACCTTTGTTTATCACTGCCGCTCTGTACTCTGCTTGCAGGTAGGAAGTTTTAGATGGGTAAGGGGGGGGGGGGGGGGGGCATTCTCGTTTCCTGAAATTTGTAGAATGTGTTTGAACTCTCGCAGTGAAAATATTTTGGGCAGACTTCAGGGAAGCCACCCTTTACCTATGGGGAAGCCACCCTTCTCCTGTAGGAGAATCGTTTGGGGAAGCCACCCTTCTCCTGTAGGAGAATCGTTTGCGGAAGCCACCCTTCTCCTGTAGGAGAATCGTTTGCGGAAGCCACCCTTCTCCTGTAGGAGAATCGTTTGGGGAAGCCACCCTTCTCCTGTAGGAGAATCGTTTGCGGAAGCCACCCTTCTCCTGTAGGAGAATCGATTGCGGAAGCCACCCTTCTCCTGTAGGAGAATCGTTTGCGGAAGCCACCCTTCTCCTGTAGGAGAATCGTTTGCGGAAGCCACCCTTCTCCTGTAGGAGAATCGTTTGCGGAAGCCACCCTTCTCCTGTAGGAGAATCGTTTGCGGAAGCCACCCTTCTCCTGTAGGAGAATCGTTTGGGGAAGCCACCCTTCTCCTGTAGGAGAATCGTTTGGGGAAGCCACCCTTCTCCTGTAGGAGAATCGTTTGGGGAAGCCACCCTTCTCCTGTAGGAGAATCGTTTGGGGAAGCCACCCTTCTCCTGTAGGAGAATCGTTTGGGGAAGCCACCCTTCTCCTGTAGGAGAATCGTTTGGGGAAGCCACCCTTTTCCTGTAGGAGAATCGTTTGGGGAAGCCACCCTTTTCCTGTAGGAGAATCGTTTGGGAAAGCCACCCTTCTCCTGTAGGAGAATCGTTTGCGGAAGCCACCCTTCTCCTGTAGGAGAATCGTTTGGGGAAGCCACCCTTCTCCTGTAGGAGAATCATTTTAAAGTAAGCTTTTTCCCCACTGAATGTTTTCTAAAATACTGGCATTCCTTTTATTGCATGGTAAATTTTTGATGAACTAACCTTTTAAGGGCTCTCCAGTGGCTAAATGGTTAGCACTTCTGCCTGGCAATACTAGGTTTGTTGGTTCCAATCCCAGCCTCGGCACCACCTGCCTTGAGTTTGCATTTTCTCCCCGTGGCTGGGATTGGAACCAACGAACCTAGTACTGCCAGGCGGAAGTGCTAACCATTTAGCCACTGGAGAGCCCTTAAAGGGTTAGTTCATCCGGAGGAAACCCACGCAGGCACGTTATTAAAATTATCAGGCAAATAAATGCATTGCACTTACGTTTAAAATCAATGTCCGCATATAACTCATCAAACCAGAAACTGCGCACCAGCGTGCGCTCCACCAACCGTAAGCGACATCACCACTGCTCAATTCTTTTGATGTGTTTTGCCCCTCCTACTGGGCGTCCTCAGAAGGAGTTGGAAAAAGTTGCAATAAAAAGCCTCGTTGATGAATTGAGAGCGGTGCATAGTCACTGTGCTAATCTCTTCCAGACTGCACCGCAGCGGATGGTGTGAACATACTCTTTAAGATTTGCAGCATGAGTGGACCTTTTGATTTATTTGTCATATCAATTGGGTACAGTCTTATTTACTGCCTTTTGCTTTATAACCTGAGGTGTCTGAAGTTAAAAGTGGAAAAGAACAAATTACTCGCTACCTCGGGTGTGAAGAAAGGAATATTTGAGCGTCTCTGCGTTCAGTTGGAGAAAATCGGATCACAGATCTGTCGTAAGTCCTCCACAGTAATTTAAAGAGTCTAAAGAAACTTAAAATGTGAAACTGATATCGTGAAACAGAATATTCTCCAAGGGATTGGCCCTAGTGCACTTACCGTTCCCCCCCCCAATACAGTTTTATGTAGAAACCCACATCTAATCCAGCGAAGGGAAATGATTCCAGCTGCAATGCATTGTGGCCGTTGCCTCCACAACTAAAGGTAGCAGTTGGGGGGGTGATAATGGCACAGATCTAGTTTTTAAATGTTGCCTCATTTGATGCTCATTAAATATCACAATCTCAATAAAAAGAATTTTAAAATGATTCTAAGGGAAAAATGTTTATTAAAAATAAAAATGGTATTGCACAGAGCAACTCCAATCCTTCTCTTCTCGGGTCCCCTTCTGGCGCTCTTGGCCCCTCAGGGTGCCCCCATAGCAAGCGGTTTGCTGTGGGGACACTTGTGTGTGCTCACTCCTGAGCCAGTTCTGTGTGTCCATTGACAGGGCATGGTTCAGCCCCCGCTCCTTCCTTACTGGCTGTGACTCCTGTCTTGAAGGAAGAGAGATTTGGCTCAGGTAAGTATAAGGAGGGTGCATTACATTATGGCGGAGAACCCTCTGCCTTTTTTAGAAGCACTAAAAAAAAAAAAAAAATTGTTGAAATGGCTAAAAAAAAAATTGATTACGCTTTCAGAAAGCTTGAGCTTTATAAATACATCAAAGTGTTTCCCTTCAGTCTGTCCTTTAAGGTGACGGGTTGTCTTTTTTTTTTTTTTTTTTTTGACCTATAAATGTCTCCAATCACATGATCTGTTTTTCTCCAATTCAGAGGAAACCACCGCCATCACACAGCAGCTGCGGAAAAAGCCGAAGACTCTTCTGGAATGTATAGAACAGAACCAGAGTAAGATTTCCCTCCGAGGGCGGGTGAAACCTGGGAAATATTAGCAATTAAAGACAAATTGGGCATAAACTGTTGAATACATAAATGAAACGAATTTAGTGTTTAAAATGCCAAGGGACCCTTTTTTTTTTTTTTTTTTTTTTTTTTTTTTTTTCTGGCAACTTTGTGATTTACAAACCTTTTTCACATTGCACAGCCAGACAGCTTACACTTTTAGCTCCTGATTAAAGATGAAGTTTAATCTGCTTATATATTGCCTGTACTTCTACTTCTTTCCTCCCTCATAAATGTGCTAATACTGTTTTTTA
The DNA here is from genome assembly GCF_062004578.1 of Staurois parvus. Classification (NCBI taxonomy): domain Eukaryota; kingdom Metazoa; phylum Chordata; class Amphibia; order Anura; family Ranidae; genus Staurois; species Staurois parvus. The sequence goes on from NW_028321434.1 coordinate 102,752, forward strand.
AGAAGTGTAGCCCAAGGCTCTTCTGGCTGTACTTATGTGGATCACAGGAGTGCCGTTCGTCTGCACTCCTGTGACCCATTTTCAGCTGACAGCGGGCTGAAGCCCATTGTCTGCTGCCGTCACTCAGCCGGACCAGGTTGGGGAAATATCCGACTTCAAAGTCGGGATCCCCATATCTGGAGCAGCACCTGGCTCAGCCTCTCACCCCCAACCCACAGCCTAGCGCTCCAGTGAGTGCGGGGGAAGGCAGAGCAGACAGTGGTGACTGACAGTCACCATTCTCTGTTCCCGGGCGGCTTTGAGAACTGGGCGGTCATGTGATCGCTGAGTTCTCTCCCTTAGAGCTGGCGAGGGGACAGATGTAGCACCGGACTGATGCTGCATCCACCTGGGTAAGTATAATGGGGGGGGGGGGATTAAAATAGAAACCCATGCTTCTCTTTTCAATCCTTCCCATTTTCATTCCATGCTTTTAGACCTAGTGATGTCATCACTGGGTCTCTGCTTCTCTGCAATGCAGACGGATCATGACTGGTGGGAGGGTGCTGTACATAGTTTCTGAAAACATCACAGCACCTTGCCTATCAAGAGTACTCATCCCTGATGCAAGCAGCGGGCTGACTCTTTAAGCAAATATCAACATGCCTTGGTGAGGGGGGGGGGGTGGTATCAGTCTGGGGGAGTTGGTGTTCAGGCATTTTTTTTATTTTTTTTAGAGGTCTGTACTGCATTTTACAGTGTGTCATTTGCATTCCTCTAGACAGTGAGGTATTTTTGGTGGATATGGTGATGTATGGGGCTTATCCATGAGAGGCTGACATTTAAGCCCGTGGATGAGTATTACATATCTGTAGCAAGATATATTATACCATCCAATTAGTTTTGTCCATGGGGTTCCTCCATTTCCTTTACAGATTATATATTCAAGCTGATAGGCTTATGATCAAACTACGGTACCTCTGTATGCCGTCACTTCATCTAAAACGGTATGGTATTTGGTCGGGTGTTAACCAATTGGATTGTAAGGTAAATAAATGCAATGGTATCCAGTCATATTGTTGTGCGCAGTACATTCCACTCCAGTAGGCGTTAATTAAAGCTGAGCATACATTTTATATATATATATTTGAATAAAAGTTATATTTTAGATTCATCAATTGGCCAATTCATCAATGGGGAAATGCACCCTCGTCCAGTATAGATTTTTTTTTTTTTTTCCGAAAAGACCCTGGATGTCTCGCCTGTTATCAAGTGAAGCTTATGGCGCACAGATTGTACTGCATTTGTAAACTGACATTTTGCACGTCAATTTCGGGTCATTAACAGGACAGGGAGATCAGCGAACGTCCGTTCGCTGATCTCTCCTTTTCCCCTCTACCCAGCAGCACCCACCATACTAGTCCCAGATCTGCCGATGGACACGTGGAAAACGTGGTGTATGAAAGCGCTCCCGGGGTGGCTGCACTGCACAAACTGCTTCCATCTGACAGCCAATAGTAATCTTGGAAGATTTGCAGACAATCCCGGTGGTAGTAAATGGATGAAGCACAAGATATCCTCACTGTATCTTTAATTCCTGATAGTGTGACTATACGACTTCTTTCTCTGGATGACCTTCCCTTCATTTTCATAGCTTGCTTCTCTCTGCTTGTCTGGCACAGATTCAGAGGAGGAAGAGGAGGAGATCCCACGCAAACAAGCACGCTCCGAGCCAGAAAACAAAGAGCGAGATTACGAGGAGTGGAAGAGGAAAATACTGCAAAATGCAGCAAAAGCGGCCAGTGGAGAATAACGCCAGGCAGATGGACGTTTTGGGTTCATTCAGTAATACTGAGCAAAGAGCAGTGACACCCTGTCTAACCCATGACAGCCAATTGGCAGTCTTTTTAACAGGTTTTTTTTTTTTTTTTATTAGCTACTGATTGGTTGCTTTGGGTCCCTTAGAAACATGTCACAAAGCATAATGTTCAAAATAAGCCACATGTGTTTTTAAAAAATCAAGTAGCCGTCTTCTCCGGAGGGATGGTCCTAGTGCCAAAGGAGGGGGCTTAAGCTGGCCATACACGTGTAGATTTTCAGGCGATGATATTCGTAAGAAAAGTCAATACACATTTGATGAATGAACGAATGTCGTTCGAAAATTTTCTTTTGCTTTTAAAATTCGATTTTAAAATGAATGTGATTTGTGAACGATAGCCACATACACTGGCCGAAAATTCGTCTGATAAGTTTTCCTTCCTGCCCCTTTAAATTCTTCTGTCACTGCTGCCGGAAAACAAACATCGATTTGACCCCACTAAACTTTCTAACTCGCTAACTTCAGAGTGAAGTTAAAACTCCTGATCTGCGTTTTCAATTTAGACAATACTGAAATAACAAGTCTTGCATGACGACCAGGAAACTAGCATTTGGAGGAGGTGGGCAGCCCCCATGCTGCTGCTGCATAGGATTCCATTTAAAGTGGTTGTAAAGGCTGAAGTTTTTGCATGAAGGTATAAAACCTTCTTTGTGCACCAGCCCCCCTAATACTGAAGCCCCCTCTCAATCCAGCACTCGACCTAGTAATGTGCACTGCAGTCTCGGGACTCCTCTTCTTGGCTGAGACAGAAGCGGAAGCCATTGGCTCCCACTGCTGTCAATCACAGCCAATGAGAGAGGGGGCCGCGGTTCTGTGTATGAATGGACACACAGAGCAAGCGGGTACCCCCATAGCAAGCTGCTTGCTGTGGGGGGCACGCGGCAGGAGGGAGGGGCCAGGAGAGCCTGCTGGGGACCCGAAAAGAGGAGGTTCCAGGCTGCTCTGTGCAAAACAATTACATACAGCAGGTGACTATAACATGTTCTTCATTTTTTCTTAAAAAAAATTTAAAAAATCTTTTAAAAAGCCTTTAGAATCACTTAAGGTACAGGACATTCATTTGTATTTGAACACTTTCTTCATATACATAATGTTAGCTATTAAAGGGTAAGTTCATTTACCTTTTTTAATTTTCGAGAAAAAGGTGAATTCTAAATATCCCCGGGCACCTCTTTGGAGCCCGCTGGACCTAGTGGCTGTGATGCCTGTGTTGGTGTAGCAGTTCATACATAGCTATACATAGCGTTTATCCATCATAGTGCACACAATGTCCATTGGTCATAGCTTCTCATTGGTCATTGTGGCCAAATTTACCAATGAGAAGCTATTCTGAGAAGCTATTCTGGGGACCCTTTACTGGGTGAAGCCTGAGATATGCTTTTTATTGGTCAGCACAGTCACGTGGCTGCCCTGACCAATGAGAGCTTGCCACTGCGAACATTGATATGTATTCTAAAGCTGCATATTGCAGAGTATGGTCCGGCAGCGCCAGGCATTACAGCTTCCATGTGCAGGGGTGGCTGGGATATTTGCAGTTCACCTTTTTTTTAATTTTTAAAAAAAATTAAAGATTAATTTGTCCTTTTTATATATAAAAAAAAAGGCAGAGAGAGGAAAATGTATAATCTATTTCTTACCCTAAAGCATGTAGCATTTTTAATTGTTTTTATTTTTTCAGGAATCCTCATTTTGTAATACATTTAAAATAAATTTGACTTGTCCCCCCTCCCCTACACCATATTTTTCTGAGCTTACACAGGACTCCCCACCACCATGTGACATCACTGAGCCAATCCTAAGACACCAGTGACATGCTATGGATGGATCAAAATTTGGCCGGTTCAACAGGGACTGCGTGACTTTTGATCCAGTATAGCCGTTCTTATTGCGAACGGGCTTGTTTGGAAAATTTGTGTTCTATCAGCGTATTCTGTCATTTTGAGGATTCCCCACTGTTGGTTACAATACCACAATGGGGAGGATTCCTCCATTCACTTCCCTTGTGTGGATGGGGGAATCTGTTCAGTTTTCTTTTTTTGATCAGTCTGCTGATTGATCGAGAGAAGCTGAGCCATGTACGGCCTGCTCTACTCTGTACCTAATATGTGATTAGGATCTCTCTGGTTCCAGCGGGGAAGCAAAGCATTTGGGGGAGATGAATTACCCTGCTGAGCAAAGCACAGGGTCTCTTATGAAGGTCAAAGCAGATGTTGCTAGGAATGGCTTTTTTTTTTTTTTTTTAAATCATTGCTGCTATTGTTTTAGTGTTGCGTTGTGTTTTACATAAATTTGTGTATATAAGAAATAAACATATTTAATTTGATTTTGAGTGGCACAGCTGTGTTATTGACCAATTTCAGCAGAACTCTAGGCAGGATGAATGCATTTTTTTTTTTTGTTGTTTTTGTAGAATTATTGGCAATTTATCATTTTGGTTATAGTAAGGGAGGGTTATAACCGTCAGTTTTGTGTTTTTTTGTTTTTTTTGTGTTTTTGGCATTTGCATCCCATTGTGGAGATTTACCTTCACTTGTCCCATAGCCAAACAGTAAGTGAAAGGAAATCCCTGGAAATTTTGGAATTCCTTGGGGCCCCAAGTCACCAGAACTAGTTTCCCATTGGAAGATTTCCCCTCTATTACTTTTCTGGGGACAACCCAAATTTTGGGATTTTCTTTTACTTTCAGTTTGATGTTTATGGTAACCAGTAGAGTTGCATGGATGCAGTGTATTGTTGTTGTTTTTTTCTTTAATCAGCGCGTACAATCAGTAATACTTGTGCTTAAGTACTCGCTGATACCAACTACCGATACCTTTTCAGTGCAATATGAGCATGTGCAAAGTGAATGGCTTAAATCGCACTGCAATCTGCACCGCACTTGTGGGGAAACC